>NW_027509329.1:3757500-3980000 GCF_048541705.1 Temnothorax americanus
GGCTGTCGTCCGGGTTTCGGTTTATCACATGCATCGTGGCGCTTGTCCCTTCGTCTGGCTCCCCGTCATTCTTGACGATCTGGTTCCCGCGTGCCGACTCCCCGTCATTCGGGAATAGCTCTCGTCTCACCCGGGTTGCTTTATTGAATTCCGGCTGGTCGGACCACTCACGAATTTTCTCTGCTACTCGACTTGTTAACTCGAGCATCGCGAGAAATTGGGTGCCTCTACCGCGCACCGGCCTTTTAAATCCTGGGGCCTTCTCCGCACTCTCGATCATCTGACGGTATATCTTGCTGAGCTTCTCGTATGCCCGTTTGATGTTATCCTCCGGGTCGAGCCCCGATTTATCGAATCGCACTTTGGCCTCCGGATTACAAATCAGATTCAGTTGATATTTGGTATGGAAATCCATACCTAGCACTGCGTCGACCTCCAGTTCGTCCACGATGTAAAATCGGTGTTGGTAACATTTTTTACGATACGCGAATGTCATTTGTACCTGCTCCCGCACTGGAACTCCCGCATTCGAAAATGCTCCTCTCAGTTTGAATGGCCTTGCCGGCACCGTTTCCGTCGGCTCCCCGGCCGCTTTCAGTTTCTCGCACGCTTTCCGGGTCATCACCGTTATTTGCGAGCCGGTATCCACCACTGCCTGTATTCTACCCGTTCGGAAACTCAGTTCAATTATCGGCACTTGTTCGCATTCCACGCCCGAGTATCCGGTGGCGATTAATCGTCTTCCAATCTCGTCCACGATTTTATCGAGCTCATCGCTCTCCATCTCTGGTTCGTCTTCCCTGGTGATTACGCAGCATTCCTTATCCGATTCTTCGGATTCGACGGTCTCCGCCGTCGTGTACTCGGTCTCGTGTTCCGTTTCCTTCGCCGTGATGGCTGCTAGTTTCCCTCCGCGGTCACCCGTTCTTCTCGCTGTGTCGTCTGGTCGGTATCCCGGCCTGACTGTCTCCTTCCTCGGATTGTTTTCTCGGTCCCTGGTGTAACGCGTTACCCGGGGTTTTGCCTGGCTGTCGTCGCTGTCGGGCTCTTCAACGATGTCGATTCCCCCGCTCTTTTTCGCACCGGGCGTTTCGGCCTTTCGCCAGTTGGTCGATTGATTCTGCGGCGAAGTCCTCGTCGCATCGCGTCTGGCGAAATTGTTCTGGCGTCCTCCATCCCTGTTGTCGGCGTTGCGGCTGGTCGTCTGATTCGTCCCGAGATTCGTACGACTCGCTGGCTTTTCGTTTGGCTTGCGCGCCTCTGAGCGCAGCCGACGAGTTTCTCGCTCGTTCTCCAATGTGTCCAACATTTCAATCATGTCGGTGACCGTTCTCGTTACCGATGGCCTCAGCTCCCTCGCGATCTCACCGTCAAAGTGCTCGCGGAGCGTCTGCACCACCTCTTCGTCGGTCATCGGCGGTCGTAGCGTTTTCGCCTGTCGCGCCATATTTAAGGCATATTCCGTCATGCTCATCCCTCCGGGCTTGTATTTTCCGAAGTATAATGTCTGTCGGAAGCGCATTTGCGCCTGACTACCCCAGAAGTATTGACGAAATTTGTCCTTTAGGTCGAAGATATCTTCGGCCAACTGGAGTTCGTGCCATTGGCTGGCCGCTCCTCTCATACATTTGCCGAAATAGAACATTTGCTCCTCTTCGGACACTCCCTCGTACTTTGCAAGCTTTTCGAATTTCTCCAGAAATCGAATCGGGTTCTGCTTGTCAGTTTTCCCGATAAATGTCAAGTCCTCGAACGGACTCTTTATCCATCCTCCTCTCGGCAGTCGTGCCTGAATTGGCACCATGTGCGTCGGTCCGCCGTCGGTCTGGCTCTCTTCACCGTACGCTCGTGGACCCATTTTTGCGTTAGGATTTTCTACCACTGGATCACGATCCGTATTTTGTGTCGCGAGAGAGCCACGACTTCGTTGTCCGGCCATCGTACGCTGCATCTCTTCTAGCTGTGCTGTCAGCATTTCCACTTGTTCCATGAGTCTTAACTCATTTTCCGTTGGTACGTTCATGAGCCTCCGTTCGTTTTCCGTCGGCCCGTCCATACTTTTATCTGCGCTGAGGTCTATCGCCTCGCTATGTTCGTCGGTTGGGACGGCTGCGTCCCCGACTATATGCTCGCCGAGTTCCTGTAGATGCTCGGGATTGTTTTCTGAGTCGTCGACTGGTTCGTCAACTTGCTCGGGGTTATCGTTGGCCGGCCCTCTAGACCTGGTGCCTGTCCTCGTCGGACTACGGGTCACCGTCGCCATACGAGTGTTTCTCCCCCGTCCGCCCCTCGCTTTCGGCCCTATGGTGCCGACGCTTGGCGTATCTTGTGGGCTTCGAATTCGCCTTTCCGCGCCCGTACGTTGTCGATTCGCGTTGGTTTAGGCCGCCTTCGTGTATTACGTTACGGCCTCGCGTTCGTTGTCGCACGTTGTGATGACGCGTCAGGTCGGTCTCTCGGTTCCCTTGAAACTTGAAATTTTCACGCGACACTTGTGCTTTTCCGGCTCTCGGACGTTGTCGCGCACTTCATGCCCGTACGTCCTCGTGTGATTATGTTGCGTCGCACCGGCGGTATGTTGCCGTACGGCTCTCCACGATTCACGCACGTTGTTTTGGCGCGGTTGCGCTTTTTGTCCTACTCGCCCTTGTCGCACTCGGTGATCACGGAGCAACGATGTGCCGTGTTTCCACGCGCACCCTCGTATTATTATTTGCACAGGTGTGCTTATATCTTTGGTTTCCGCACGTCATGTGCTTCCACCTCTCGTAGGTTATGCGTAAGGTTATCTAACCTTGTATTCCGAATCTTCTTAAGACCCGTGACTTTACTATCTTCAATCATACACGTACGTGTCCTGTCACGGTCGCCATTTTGTTTTGGGGCACGAAGATTTTAACCCCGCCGTAGCATTGAGGTATCTCCCACCCTGGCTTCTCCGTACTATTCGTGTCGAAAAGCCGCAGGTTCTTTCACGTGTGTTGCGTATGTCGAAGATTATGGTGCTCCTCGTGCTCCCTTCACTGTAACCGGACGGTACATGGGAAGACACGAATCAACGCGGGGTGTCCTTGAATTCAACGGTCGCCACTCGGTTTGACCTCTGATATACCGAGAAGGTAAGTATCTATCGAATTTTCAATCAGACTAATTATTCTTCTTTTCAGGTTCCTGCCACATGAAGATCATCGCCGTCGCCGTCCAGGATCGCCGCTGCCACCGTCTTCCAGGATCAACGAGGGACTTCGAGTGATCGACGCCAATGGATCAGGTATGGTACAGAAGGTAAGTCCAATCGAATAATTTTCAAGAATTTTTTGACAAAAGATTGTATAATTTATTCTATTTGACTGCTTTGCATTCACAGTTGTTCACAAATATCGAAGATACACAATCTGTCGGACGATCGCACGTTCGGGCTGACACGCCCCTTTTCGTTACGACGCACAAGATTTTTCGGCACTAATTCGCCGTTCGCTTTTGTAAAAGCGATAATTAACGCGTTTCGCGGGCGTTCCCGGTTGTTATGGAAGTTACGAGATTACGATTCGCGCACTCGGATTACGATCGCGGGACTTAGCGCGACAACGAGAGTGTATGCGAAATTACGTGTTGCTCCGTGAACTATCCCCGAGAGACTGCTTCGAGTGGTCCGTCTCGCTCGGCCTCCCTACCATCGGCTATTTCGCCCCCACTCCGGCGCTCCCTGCGACTTTCTCCTTCGAGAAGCTTCCTAACTGCGCAGTTTGTCTCGGTAATTTTCCGCTCCGGTGTTTACGCGGGTCTGCATGGAAATTTCCATGGGCGTTGCGTTCGCGATCCCCTGTCGTCCCGACGCCAGGGTAGTTGTTTGGTACTCGCGTGTAAATAGTTACTTGTAAATAGTTGTTAGTTGCGTCATTGTATTGTATTCGCGTTAGATTAGTTGCTTAGCATCTTTGTATATATTTGTCTCGTTTACGGTCGGTAACGAGGCTCACTTCGTATTAGCGACTCGCGCGCGACGTTGGCGGATCGCGATCCATTCGATAGTCAATGTTCGCGCGACTCACCCGACTCGTGCTGCCCGCACGCGGGCGGCCACCCCAAGCACGAAGAAGAGGGGCTTCTTCCCGGTGTCTTCGCGAGGCGCAAGCACCGGCACAGTTGTATTTCGTACGCGAGAGAAGACAGTAAAATTTGGGGCCGTACTCGACGCCTCACGTCTCGGACCATCGTCGTCTCTCGCTTTTCGAGAAGAATTACATCGTATCGATAGAATCTTGCCACATAGTGATTTTGTGGACGGTATTCCGCGCCCGGGTGCATCCCGCGAAACGGCGCCGTGTGATTCGAATCGTGTGCATTAACGCTTGCTTGCTTGTCTTCCGCCTGCACGCACGATCACGTGATCCGCATGCGTCTTGCACGACCATCCTGCCTGGGCTGACTCTCCGCCACCACGAGAACCAGGAGGAAGGACGGAGGCTGTGCGAGGACATCACGGGCTACGATACGGTGAGTCGCTTCGCACCCCCCCTTTTTTGGCATTTCTAATCGTTTTCGTGAGGGCACGGGCCCTCTGGTCCTTCAACCGAGTTTGACCATTCGCGAATCCGGGGCGGATAAACACCCCCCCGAGCATTGGTCCTTCGAGCCGGATCTAGCTTCGCGTTCGTTACTTCCGCCAACCTTTCGCGCGATTCGCAATACTTCGCATTAATTCGTAATATTAGTCGGCCCTGTTGGGCATTCCGTTGTGCGATAATCGGCGCGTGCACGATCCCACCGCGTGATCGCTCTTGTCCGCACGTGCATTCGGCACGCTGTGGCGAAGAAATACGCGTGAAGATTGTTCGCGCGTGCCATTATTCGACACGCTACCCCTGCACCCGCGTGCAATACAGATTAACGCGATAATTGACGCGTGCACGTTCGCACCGCGTGATCACTCTCGCTCCCCCGCGTGTATTCGGCGCGCGGTGAGGGGAAATTCGCGCTCGCTGCACGCTTGGTGCAACATCATTTGACGGAATCATCAGCACGTTCGGACCGCGTGATATCTGTCGTCCGTACGTCGCTTTCAGCACGTCGCGACGGGAATATCCGCATATTCGTTGCGTGCGCTATTATTTCTCGATACCGAGAGAACACCTTATTATTTTTTGCGCTCGAGAGTACGATTGCACACTCGGTGCCGTTCTCTTAATCATAGTTTGTGCAATAATAAGCGATCGAATATTCGCGATATTCCATTGCTTCAGCTTAACCGTCGAATTCGAGACGCCCGCCCCTCCCGACCTTGGCGACCGGTGCGGTGTTCTTCGATATTGTTGTTGGTCTCCGCGTTCGAAGCGAGACCTTTGAAAATATTTGGCACGTGCTCTGATCACGTGCACATACATTTGCTCGCAAATATTAGTTGTCATCTCCCGATCCTTCTCACTCCTGTAGGACAAAGCCTTCGAACCGTTGTTGATTTTCGTGTCTTCGCGCGCGTATAGATCATCCTCACCATGACGAAGGGGGCTCGATCGCGGCGCGAGCTATGCATTCGCCGCATGAGGGAAATTCATCAATACTCGGTGCTCGCATCGGAAAACCCGACTCAGAAGGCGGAATTTATGGCGCGCTACCCGACGGTCGCGAAAGTGGTAGATGATTTCGAGGGAAATCACCTAAAGATTATCCAAGACGTCGGGGACGACGAGTTCGAGACGGAGGATAAGATTCGCGACGAGTTCGACCGATTGCGCTTCGCTGTCGTGGGGCGATACGAGAAATTGGCTCGAGCCGCACGGAAGGCCGATCCGCCGGCTCCATCGTCCGCGTCTCGCTCGGCCATTCGCCTGCCGAAGCTCGCGCTCCCTCAATTCAGCGGAGATCTCGCGCTGTGGCCGACCTTTATCGCGCTCTTCGACGCGGCGGTTCACAATAACCTCGACGTTACCGTCATCGAGAAGTTTCAGCATTTACTGACTTCGCTCTCTGGCGAGGCTCTCGGTGTCGTAAAACACCTGCCGTTGACAGTGGAAAATTATCCCATCGCGTATGACGCATTACAGGCGCGCTATTCGGACAAGCGCGAGTTAGCTAAGCAGTATTGGCGTGCAGTCGTACACGCTAAGCCTTTGGTCGGGGATACTCCCGCCTCTCTCCGTGCGTTATTGGACGGGTTCACCGAGAACACGCGCGCTCTTGGAATGTTAGGCTATCCGGTCAAGGCGTGGGATTTTATGCTGTATAATCACTTGCTGGAAAAACTCACCCCTACGTTACGGGAGAAGTTTGAAGCGAGCCACATGTCGGTGGACTCGCCGAGTTTCGATCAGCTGGTACAATACCTATCGAGTTACTGCTCGGTTCTCGCGTCAGTGGCGGGTCCTTCGGCGCAATCGGGCAAATCGAAGCCGTCGACTCCCGCGAAGAAGGGCGCAGCGACTACCTCGCTCGTCACCCGGAACGCCGCGTGCGTAAAATGCGGAGAGCAGCATTTATTAGCAAAATGCGCCGGTTTTCTTCAACTCTCGGCAAGGGAGAGGCACGACCTCGCGCGTGACAAGGGATTATGCTTGAACTGCCTGCGCTCGGGTCATAACCTCAAAACCTGCCCCAGCTCGTGGACCTGTCGGTCCTGTAAATCGAAACACCACTCGCTCCTGCACTTCGAGCAGGCTAACACGGTTTCTCCCGCAACCGTTCCCTCGATAGCTTCGGGCGCCAGCGAGTCCGCGCCCTCAACCATCGTCGAAAACAAGCCCATCGTTTCGATGGCCAGCGTTTCTAACAGTGTGGTGCTCCTTTCGACCGTGCGGGCCGAGGCCCTTGACGTTAGGGGCAACGCATTTCCAGTACGCATGTTGCTGGATAGCGCCAGCCAGGCAAACTTTATTACAAAAAGCTGCCTTCGAAGGGGCGGTTTCGCGCGGACTAGACATAGCGTCGCCGTTTTGGGCGTCAACGAGACGAAGGCTGCCACCACTCGGGGCCTCACTTCACTCGTGATTCGCGTAAAGAATCGGGATGATCTTCGTTTCCCGATCGAAGCCACGGTGCTCCCTCGCATAACTTCGCCGTTGCCTAACCATCGAGTTGACTCTAAGGATTGGAGTCACTTAACGGGACTGCCGCTCGCGGATCCGGAATATCATCTGCCGGGCTCTATCGATATATTGCTGGGCGCGGATTCCTTTGTATCCGTGCTACGTGACGGTCGCCGCACCGGGAGAGCCGGGGAACCGGACGCCTTCAATACCGCGTTCGGTTGGGTACTGATGGGCGCGGTCTCTCCGGCGTTACAAGTGCAGCCACTGCACACCTTTGCCACCACGCTCGAGTCAATTGATGCCGCGGTGGAGCAATTTTGGAGACTGGAGGACGTGCCGGAACACCCTCCTCGATCCGAGGAGGATCAGCGATGTATAGAGTTCTTCGAAAGAACTACTTACCGTGACCATTCGGGTCGTTTTGTCGTTTCGTACCCGTTCGCGTCGGGCCTTCCCACGTTCGTGGATTCGCGGCCGATAGCCGTAAATAGATTGCGCGCACTCGAGCGCCGTTTCAAGTCAAATCCGGACGTTCGACAGAGCTATAACGCCTTTATGCAGGATTATCTGGATAGCGGTCATATGACCATCGCGAGTGAGGCCGCTCCTCCGGACGGCCGGGTTTACTATTTGCCGCACCACGGGGTGCACAAACTTGACAGTACGACCACCAAGCTTCGCGTCGTCTTCGATGCCTCAGCGAAAGGCCCGAACGGGTTATCTCTCAACGATACGATTCTAAGCGGACCGAAGCTACAGCCCGACATAGTCGCGGTTCTCCTCCTCTTTCGCGCGAAACCCGTGGCTCTCACCGCCGACGTAAAACAAATGTTTCGGCAGATCTGGATCACGCCGGAGCATCGCGATTACCAACGCATCGTCTGGCGTTTTTCGGAGTCGGACCCCATACTCGATTACTTGCTTAACACGGTCACTTTCGGGAATACGGCCTCGCCGTTCCTGGCCATTTACTGTCTGCTTCAATTAGCGCGGGAGAATCGCGAACGATACCCCCTAGTTTACACCACCTTGCTCGAATCGTTGTACGTCGACGACGTCGTGGCTAGCGTCCGCTCCGTCGGTCAGGCCGTCGCGCTGCGAGATCAGCTCCTCGAATTGTTCCGAGGCGCCGGTTTCGAACTGCGAAAATGGGCGAGCAGCCACTCCGAAGCGTTGGAGGGGCTCGACCCATCAATCTGTAGCGACGCGATGCTTTCGTTTGAGTCAGCCGATGACCAGGTCCTCAAGGTCCTGGGACTCCGGTGGCATTCTCAGTCGGACACCTTTGGCTTTCAAATCAACCCGCTGAATCGGAACTGCACGAAACGCACCATTTTGTCGGAGGTGGCCCGCGTGTTCGACCCCTTGGGTTTTTTGACCCCGTTGACGTTCACCGCGAAGTGCCTGATCCAGAGGTTATGGACGCTAAAGCTCGAGTGGGATGACGAACCCCCGTTGGAGGTCCGCCGCCAATGGGAGCGTTACCAATCGGAGTTCGACGCGTTGACCGCGCTCCGTATCCCGCGCACGTTCCCAGTGGGCGATAACATTCGATATGAGCTCCACGGTTTTTGTGACGCAAGTGAGCTGGGCTACGGGGCCGTAATCTACCTGCGTGTCGTCGCTCCATCGGAGAGCAAACGCTTGCTTCTTTGTGCCAAGTCAAAGGTGGCTCCCCTCCGCGCGGTCTCTTTACCCCGATTGGAGCTCTGTGCCGCGTTGCTCCTCGCCGATTTAACTGCGTACGTCCGTCAGGTGTTACGGGGTCACACCGTCATTGACACTGAGCGCGCTTGGTCCGATTCCACGGTCGCGCTTTGTTGGATCCGATCCTCTCCGCATCGATGGAAGACATTCGTACGCAACCGCGTCGCTCGTATACAGGAGAGGATTCCGATTGCGGCTTGGGGACACGTGCCCACGGATCAAAATCCGGCGGATCATTGCTCGCGCGGACTGTTTCCCCGCGACCTCGTGGCTAGCTCGATGTGGTGGGAGGGACCCGAGTGGTTGGCGGACTTCGAGACTCACGTCGAACCGGTCCTCTCGGAGGAGTCGCTTCCCCGCGAGGAAGAGCGGATCACCTCGCTCGTGTCACTCGATCCGCCCGGTTCATTGCTCGCGTTATTGGATCGCTTCTCGTCGCTAGACAAAATCTGTAGAATAGTCGCATACGTTTCTCGATTCCTAAGTCGTTCCAGGGCCAGGCCGGCACCCGCGACCTTGGCCGTGGACCAACACGAATCGCATTCCGCATTGTTAACGTTAATCAAACTCGTCCAGCTGGATTCGTTTGAGGAGGAGATCGATCGTCTAGGGCACCGGAAAGGGCTGCCAAAACCGTTTCTCAAACTCGCTCCCTTTTTGGACCCAACGGGTCTTCTCAGGGTGGGCGGCAGGCTGATTCACTCGGGATTGGCCTACGAGACCAAGCACCCTATATTGTTGCCCAACAAACACCGGTTAACCGACCTCATAATCGAGCGGGAGCACCGTGCGAATCTGCACCCGGGTAGACGCACGCTCCAATATCTCCTCGCACAACAGTTCTGGATCCTCGGAGTCCATCGCGCAATTCGACGCGTGCTCTCTGCGTGTTATAAGTGCTTCCGAGCGAACCCTCGCCCGAGTCAACCGCTCATGGCGGAGC
Organism: Temnothorax americanus; assembly: GCF_048541705.1. Classification (NCBI taxonomy): domain Eukaryota; kingdom Metazoa; phylum Arthropoda; class Insecta; order Hymenoptera; family Formicidae; genus Temnothorax; species Temnothorax americanus. Next base: position 3,767,176 of record NW_027509329.1, read on the forward strand.
TACCGGTCGACCGCGTGAGCCAGGTCAAGCCCTTTTCGGTGAGCGGCGTCGACTTTGCGGGACCCTTCACGCTCGTCACTCGCCGAGCGCGAGGGGTCTCCTCGTTTAAGGCATATGTCTGCCTTTTTGTTTGTTTCGCGGTTAAGGCCGTCCACTTGGAGGCGGCGCTCTCGTTGACCACGGAATCCTTCCTCGCTGCGCTGCGCCGCTTCGTAGCCCGTCGCGGACGCTGCTCCTTGTTATATAGTGACTGCGGCACGAACTTTGTGGGCGCTTCTCGGGAGCTCGCAGCACACATGCGCGGCGCGGCGGAGCGGGAGAGGATCCGATGGTCCTTCAACCCTCCCTCTGCGCCCCATTTCGGGGGCCTCTGGGAGTCGGGCGTTAAATCTTTTAAAACTCACTTACGGCGGGTGGTGGGGGAGCAGATTCTGACGTTGGAGGAGTTCGCGACGGTCCTCGCTCAGATAGAATCCGTATTGAACTCGCGGCCGCTTTGTCCCGTGAGCACGGATCCTCTGGACCTAGAGGTCCTGTCTCCCGGTCACTTCCTCACAATGGAGCCCCTGGTGGCCATTCCCTCTCCTGACTTGACTCCTCTCCCCGTGAACCACTTAGGTCGATGGCAATTAATACAGCGAATTCACCAGGACTTCTGGAGACGCTGGCATCATGAGTATCTCTGTACTCTCCAGCAGCGTCCCAAATGGTGGACCTCCGCTAATCCGCTCGCCGTGGGCTCACTCGTACTCATTCGAGAGGAGAACGCGTCGCCTCTCCAATGGAAGCGCGGCCGCGGTAGAGTCCCTTCACCCGGGTCGCGATGGCGTTCCGCGGGTCGCCACGGTCCGAGTGACGGGCGGTTCGATCGTGCGTCCCCTGGTGAAGCTGTGCCCCCTGCCGATGGGCACACTTCTCCAGGCGACCAACCCCGATCCGTAAAAAAAATGCATCTCGCTGCATTTTGGTGGGCGGGATGTTTGGTACTCGCGTGTAAATAGTTACTTGTAAATAGTTGTTAGTTGCGTCATTGTATTGTATTCGCGTTAGATTAGTTGCTTAGCATCTTTGTATATATTTGTCTCGTTTACGGTCGGTAACGAGGCTCACTTCGTATTAGCGACTCGCGCGCGACGTTGGCGGATCGCGATCCATTCGATAGTCAATGTTCGCGCGACTCACCCGACTCGTGCTGCCCGCACGCGGGCGGCCACCCCAAGCACGAAGAAGAGGGGCTTCTTCCCGGTGTCTTCGCGAGGCGCAAGCACCGGCACAGTTGTATTTCGTACGCGAGAGAAGACAGTAAAATTTGGGGCCGTACTCGACGCCTCACGTCTCGGACCATCGTCGTCTCTCGCTTTTCGAGAAGAATTACATCGTATCGATAGAATCTTGCCACATAGTGATTTTGTGGACGGTATTCCGCGCCCGGGTGCACCCCGCGAAACGGCGCCGTGTGATTCGAATCGTGTGCATTAACGCTTGCTTGCTTGTCTTCCGCCTGCACGCACGATCACGTGATCCGCATGCGTCTTGCACGACCATCCTGCCTGGGCTGACTCTCCGCCACCACGAGAACCAGGAGGAAGGACGGAGGCTGTGCGAGGACATCACGGGCTACGATACGGTGAGTCGCTTCGCACCCCCCCTTTTTTGGCATTTCTAATCGTTTTCGTGAGGGCACGGGCCCTCTGGTCCTTCAACCGAGTTTGACCATTCGCGAATCCGGGGCGGATAAACACCCCCCCGAGCAGTAGTGGTTTTCCACTATTTCGAATATGCGTCCGCGGTTGACGCCGACCTGTGCGCCTATGCTAAATTCGCACGCCTTTTATGATTCCGGGCGACTTCCCCGGGGAAGACGTCCGGGTGACGAGCACCACGTCTGCCGACGTCGGCGACCTATCCTGACGTGTTCTTGGGACCCGGTATCCCGCCTTCCGAGGTCTTTCCTCGGCGATGACGTCCGTGTCGCAATCTACCGGACGGTACCCTATCTCGCGACTCGATCGTCGGAATTCGACGGCGCGTGGTACGGCGCTTATTTAGCCTCTCTCCGTTCGTCAGAGCAACTCAGTTCCCGGAGATGATGCCCCTGGTGCGAGTTCGCGGACGGTACGCCAACTTGTTTCCCGGTAGTCGGATTTCGACGGCGCGCGGTACGGAGCCTCATTAGGCCCTCCCCTCTCGTCAGGGCTATGCAGTTCCAGGAGATGACGCACCTGGTGCGAGTTCGCGGACGGTACGCCAACTTGTTTCCCGGTAGTCGGATTTCGACGGCGCGCGGTACGGAGCCTCATTAGGCCCTCCCCTCTCGTCAGGGCTATGCAGTTCCAGGAGATGACGCACCTGGTGCGAGTTCGCGGACGGTACGCCAACTTGTTTACCGGTCGTCGGATTTCGACGGCGCGCGGTACGGAGCTTAATTAGGCCCTCCCCTCTCGTCAGGGCTATGCAGCTCCAGGAGATGACGCACCTGGTGCGAGTCTGCGGACGGTACGCCAACTTGTTTCCCGGTCGTCGGATTTCGACGGCGCGCGGTACGGAGCCTTATCAGGCCCTCCCCTCTTGTCAGGGCTATGTAGTTCCAGGAGATGACGCACCTGGTGCGAGTCTGCGGACGATACCCTAACTCGCGTATCCGTTATCGAATCGCTTCGATTTTCGGCTACGTGACCTTCTCGTGTCTCGTAGTTCTGCCATGCACCGCGCGATATCACGCCCCGATCGCTTTCTCGTAGATTACGGACGGTCCGCCATTTTCTATTCCCGCGGTCAAAATGCGATCTTTTCCAGCTACCATTGTTTCCCGGGCTCCCCGATTCGATCAGGGACCGTTTACTAATGCGAGAATCTTTAATTAAACGAAATTGCGGACGGTCCGCCATCTTGGCTCTCTTTTTGTCTTAGTGTGGAGAAGCATCCATTTGGGCGCCTCTCCTTTCCTGGAAAATGTGCGTGGCTCAAGCCTTGTACTGCGGTTTGACGCGCTCTAGACCGTTCGCGCGCTTAACGGTGTAACAAAATAAAATAATGGTGGCTTGAGCCGGTATGAATGAAAATAAAAGTTGCGCGACTTATGAAAACTTATATCCTATGGCGCCGGATGGGGCGTATTCTCGTCAATAACCTCTGAACCCCTCGGGCCGTCAAAATAAAAGAAACAACGGACTTCTGTCCAATTACGTCCCCATCCTCGGAACGCTAAACTTATATCTAAATATATATATGGGAACCTATTTTCCCTCGTCAACGTTTTCGCCCTCGGGCTTGCCCTCCGGGCACCGGACGCTCCCATCGGACGCGCTGTCTCGCTCCGCGGCTGCTTCTGGCCCCCCATCTCTGGCTGGAACTGTCGCCTGCTCTTCAGGCCGGATGGCCTGCTCCGATGCCAGCAGGGCGGCAATCGCCTGCACCGTTTCCAGATTTATCTGGATCGGGAGCCCCGCAACCTGACCCCCCTCTACCGGCGCCTGTATCGCCGGTAGCGGCTTCGCGATTACGCCGGGCGGATCAATCTCCACCGCCCATTCCTCGGACTTCTCACGGGCCGTTTCGCCGCTCTTCTCGGCCGGCGGTGCTAATCGCCGCATTGCGTCCTCTGAGAGGCGGCGCAACACGACTCGCGACGCCTTTTCTACCGCTGCGCGCGTTGCGACATCCTGCGGTCGCAAGGTGCCGCGCGTATTACATTGCAAAAAAAAACAAAAGAAGGTAATCAGAATGCGGAAACGCGATTAAATACGACCCCTGGAGATCTCGCCGTTGCCTCCCCGGTCCGTCCCTAGGCGCGAAATTCCGCGTCTTGTGACGGCGGCGGGGCGCCGCGACGATGCGGCGAGCCGCAACGTCACAGGTCATATATGATTATATAAGATTATATATAAAGACATATACATATATCATTTAAGGGGCACAACTAGTGTGACACTTTTGAAAAATCGATTTTTTTTGCATTTTTCGATAGTCTATAGCTTCAAGAATAACATACTAAAATTTCAAGAGTGGATCTCTTAAATAGCAGATTAGCTGTAAGTATAATATTTCTCGATTTTTAACAATGAAATCAATATTTTTATCTTTAAACGCGTTTTTCTCAAAACAACATTTTTCAAATTTGCTGCAGTTCTAACTCGAATACAAATCATCCGATCGACTTGAATTTTTTTGGAGCGTGTTTAGTATTTGTTTTTCCATACAATGACCTTCCAGTTTTTTGATTAGATGAAAAATGTCAATTTGCCATGCAAAAAACCGCGAGATTTTTAAGCGTAATTTGAAATTTTTTTTCAAAACTTCGCCATTTTGTTGGATTTTAATTTTTTTTCATAATCCTACGTCATTGTACGGGAAATACCTTCTAGTTTAACGGACATTTTTTGTTTTTTTATTTCAGGCACTCTGAAGGCCGCAATCACTGCAGCAGTGGGAGAACTTTTTTTTGGAGACTCGGGAGATGACACATAAGTCGCTGAAAATTGATTATTTTCATACAAAAAAATTACTGCACATAAATCATTTATACACAAATATATTCTCAAAATTTCAAAACATTCGATGCAATACTTTTCTTTTAATAAATTCCCGAAAATTACCTTTTTTTGGGCAGTCACACTAGTTGTGCCCCTTAATAGTAAAGTTATCGAATAAAATATAGTATAATAACACTTGTATAAATTTCTGCTTACAGAGAAAAGTAATATCTCCTGGATAATGGTAATAAGTAAACTTGACAGTATGAAGTAAAATGTCTTCTGGAAGACTTATGTATAACTCATTTATCAAGTTGGCAACACTACAGTAACGCTAACTCAACTCTTGTCATTTTCATCGAACCTTATTTAGACCCTACCTTTTAAAATTTTGTTGGGTAGGGTTCAGGTTCGAGTTTGGTGTTTCCACCGCAAGAGCACTCACTCCAACCCGATTCTGACCCGACTCTGACCCAGTATAAAACCTCGGTGGAAACTTAGGGCCTAAGCAAAATGGCTGTCTTGACAGTGTTTTATGCCTTAAGTCTTTGTCTTAGTCACAATGTCACAATACTGTACTGTATTGTGCGTTACATAAGAAAAAGACTTAAGGCATAAAACACTGCCTTAAGGTTATAAGACAGCCATTCTGCTTAGGTCCTTACTCAATACGTGAGAACAAGGAACAAGTCGAACGGTAGAGTATGCGATCCGAGGGCACAGTATATACAGTAGCGCAACTCTCCCGATTTCAGCGTGGATGAAAATGAACTGCACATGCGCGTGCGAGGTATGTAACCAATCAGAGCACTGATATTCTGTCTCACTTCTGCTCACTTCCTCTCTGTATTTTCGCTCTCTGTTAGCACCGTTGAGATGCTCCATGCAGGGCAGGACCTTTAAATGGCCGTTCAGTAGAAAGTGGCGGCAACGGACATATGTGATCTGATGCGAGAAATAATAAAGTGATAAAGTGAAGTGATAAGTCCTCAGTGAATAATGTACAGGTGTTTAGTAAACGGTGCAAGAAATCCGAGAACAAATTATTTTCCTTACGGAGAATAGTTAATCTGTACAAAAATTGTATAGATTCTCGATTCTCTTATAAAGGAAAAGCACTTTGGTCTTAGCTTTGTTGCAGGTATTTGTAAAGGAATCTTGAGGGAAAATCTGGAAGAAAAAAATGGCCCATGATTTCCAAATAAGGAACATGAAAGGTATAATGATTTTATTTCATTTATTAATTATTATTTTTTAAAACAAGTATAAATTTACATATTATAAAATACTATTTTGATATTTCTAAACGTATGTATATTATGTGCATGCATATGTGTATATATTATTACAATATTTCTTTACATTTACAAATTTGAATAATATTTACAGATGGTTGCAATGGATACGTGCTTGTGAAAGATTAGATTTGGAAGCAATGGGTGCAGAATATGGCCATCGCAATTATCGATCGTGCCACTTACATTTTGAAGAAAAGTGGTACAAGATAAGTAAGAGTAGAGCTCATTTTCAACCAGATGCTGTACCAACAATATTTTTTAGAAGAAAGTAAGCCCATACACATCTTATAAAGTATAATCTTTTCTATTCTAAATAATGTGGTTTTTTATATTCAATAGTATATTGTATATTTTAAACAATATCAAACAATATTTTTGATAATATAATACACATTATAATTAATGATATTGCATATAATTTATAGCAATGCATGTATTACAACATCAGCAAATGAAAAGATGGATGAAGAGCTACCTGAAGAAGAAAATCTTTATATTTTACAACAAGAGGAAACAAATAGGTACTTATAAATATCTGAAAATGTATTTATCTTTCTATTATAGATAGTATTTTGTTCTTATAATTAACTTATTTTAGACATTTTTTATTTAGCAATAAAAAGTAATATTACACTAAAATGGTATGTTTCAGTGACTTACAGTCAAAATCATTCTCGCCTATAACAGAGCAGATGCCAAAATGTGATAAAGATGTCCATATTATTGCTAAGTCGTACGTATTTGTATTTACATTATATACATACATATGTGTTTTTATAATATATTATTTCTTTTATACAGTTTTTTATAATCAGTCTGTAGGTTTTGATTTAAACTTACAACTTATTACAGTCCATTTTATGTTTTTTTTCTTTTAAAAATTGCATTCTGCATTTAATATAACAAGACATAAATAATATTACGTGAGAGTACGTGTATTTATAAAAACATTTGTCTTATTTTAACATGTCTGCATATACATATAAGGAACACATGCACACACACACACACACACACACACACACACATATATATAAGATAATTTTAAATAAATAAGGTTATCAATACTATATCTATTTAATTTTAATATTCAAATATAAGTTTTTTAAGAGTTTATAATAAATATTTGGTTTATTTTATTTTTATATTTTTTCGTAATTGACATTTCTAAAATTGTAATTAATACTTCAACTTTCTTTCTACAGGTTTACTATCTGTTTTTTGCTATAATATATGTATATGTTATGTATAGAAGCACGTCCAGCAGCACAATAAGAAGAGAAGAAAGTCCGCGGAAGAAAAAATTGCAACAACGCATTGTACGATTACAAGGGAGAGTAAAAACACTGGACGAAAGAAACAGACGGCTTCAGAAAAAAGTGAAGATTTTAACTGTAAGGAAGAAGAAAGCAGAGAAAAAGAGAACCTTAAGGACCATGAGATTCTACGTGTCAATTAAGCTGTAAGTTTTTTTCTCCGACTTTCGCACGATTGTTATCTGCCCAAATTGATGCACAAATTAAAAGCAAACGTGGAAGACGGTATAGTTCCGAATTTAAACAATTTGCTTTAGGTATATACTTTCTAAGTCCGCGATGTTATAAAAAACTTCAAAAAGAATCAGCATTATCTGCCATACGCAGTCTACATAAGTTTACACAAACGTGGCAAATTAAACCCGGTATAAATGAAAAAATTTTTGATGTGTTAGCTGTAAAGATAAATTCATTGCCACTATAAGAACGTCATTGCATTTTGTGCATAGATGAAATGAGTCTACAAGCTCATTTATTATACAATGTTTCACAAGATGAAATAATTGGTTTTCAAGATACCGGTAATGATCAGAAAGAACCGTTACCTGCAAAAAGTGTTTTAGTTATTATGGCACGTAGCATTGAAGGTAATTGGAAACTTCCCTTTTGCTTTTGTTTTGTCGAGAATGCATGTAAATTTAATGTATTGAAACCTATTCTATATTTGATGTTATACGTAAATTACAACATTGCGGTGCTACTGTGCATGCTTTAATTTCGGACATGAGATCTAACTTTACACAACTATCCCGAGAATCAGGTATTTCTGTACAAAATTCAATCTTTTTAGTTGACGGACATGAGGTACTATATATATTCGATACTCCGCATTTAATGAAAAGATCTCATGATAATTTGTTGAAACATAATATACAATTTGGAAATAACAAAGTTGCTTCATGGGATGATATTATTGAATTTTATAACAGAGACAGTAAACAGTGGATAAAATTGGCCCCAAAGTTAACTCAAAAGCATATCGAGCCAAGTAATTTTGATAAAATGAGAGTACTATACGCTGTTCAAGTTCTCAGTAATCGTATGTGTGCGGGTATGTGCACTTACTTGTCCTTGGGCCTTCTTCCAAGCGCAGCAGTTGGAACAATAGATTTTATCGACCATTTTGATAAATTATTCGATATTTTAAATTCTTTCACTTTAAATAGTCCAAAGGAATATGCGCAAGTATTTACAGAAAGCGAAAAACAAATTAAATTTTTAGAAGAAATGTTATGTTTTTTAAAAACTATTAAGGTAATTAATGACAAAGGATCTAGTGTAAAAGTTCAATGCTTTAAATGTTGGCAAATAACTATCAACAGCATGATGCAACTTTAGGAAAAATTAAAATGTCATAATTTTCCACATATTCGGACACGAAGAATCAATCAAGATTGTTTAGAAAATTTCTTTGGCTGTGTTAGACAACAAGGCGGTAATTGTGTAAATCCGACACCGATACAATTTAGTCGTGCCTTTAAAAAATTATTTAGTATGAAGATGTTACAACATTCAGATACGCAAAATTGTGCGGCGGATAATGATCGCATGTTAAGTTTAGTTGGTATGTCATGTTCGAATCCGTCTACTTCCTCAGAATTTATTCCATCTACGGCACGTGTAATTTTAGATATTCCTAATCACGATTATCATAACATGAAACTACCAGAAGTAAATCCCTTTAAATATGTTTGCGGATATTTAATAAAAAAATGTACAGAAATGCATACGTGTGTGAAGCGTGTACAGATTATGTAAATAAAAATCCGCACAAAATTACCTTTTTTAAAAAAGGTAAAAAAAGGCGCCAAGTACACGTATAGTAGTGTATATGTTGTTACCTAAAAAAAATGAAAGTGGTAGTATTATACCTCGAAAAAACTTAAGTAACAAGTGGTAGACTTTTATATCTCGAAAAATCTCGAAAAAATCTAAGCAGTAGTATCTTTATTTCCGAAAAATTATAACTCAAGTGATACACGTCACAAAATTATGTTTCCTTATCAAAAAGAAAAGTCGCGCTTCAAGTGATCTATTACAATTACAAAAAAGAAATGATATCTCTTTAAATTAGAGCGCCAATTACAGAGAGAACATGTATATTGCCTCAAAAAATAATTGTTGCACTACTTTGAAAAATCTTTACATTGTGTCAATTAGAAAAGAATGTATGATAACAATTTTATAAGATTAAAAAATTTTATTTAAATTTAACAAGGGAATACAAGATATTTAAATACAAAGTTTACATGTGTATTTTTTAATGGTCACAAAGAATTACAGAGGTAACAGTACAAAATACAAATATTTTATTAAAATATTTAATCCAACGAGGGAATACAATTTGTATTTAAATATAAATTTTATATATGTATTTTTCAATAGAATAAAATATTTAATCACAAAGAATTACAAAGGTAACAGTACAAAATAAAAATATTTTATTAAAATACATAAATTTTTCTTGTAAAAAAACTTGGCGCTGTTAGACCTCGAAATTTTAAATAAATAAGGACAACAGTAAATAAAAATAATTCAGAGAAAAATGCGATGGGAGTAATATTAAATGATTATCAGCGTGGATGTGGGAGTGAATGATATGGGTGTGCGTGACGACGCGGACGGCGGATAATGCGGCTTATAATTAAGTATAGAATAAATTTATTTATTTATTTAAAATTTCGAGGTCTAACAGCGCCAAGTTTTTTTATAAGAAAAATTTATGTATTTTAATAAAATATTTTTATTTTGTACTGTTACCTTTGTAATTCTTTGTGATTAAATATTTTATTCTATTGAAAAATACATATATAAAATTTATATTTAAATACAAATTGTATTCCCTCGTTGGATTAAATATTTTAATAAAATATTTGTATTTTGTACTGTTACCTCTGTAATTCTTTGTGACCATTAAAAAATACACATGTAAACTTTGTATTTAAATATCTTGTATTCCCTTGTTAAATTTAAATAAAATTTTTTAATCTTATAAAATTGTTATCATACATTCTTTTCTAATTGACACAATGTAAAGATTTTTCAAAGTAGTGCAACAATTATTTTTTGAGGCAATATACATGTTCTCTCTGTAATTGGCGCTCTAATTTAAAGAGATATCATTTCTTTTTTGTAATTGTAATAGATCACTTGAAGCGCGATTTTTCTTTTTGATAAGGAAACATAATTTTGTGACGTGTATCACTTGAGTTATAATTTTTCGGAAATAAAGATACTACTGCTTAAATTTTTTCGAGATTTTTCGAGATATAAAAGTCTACCACTTGTTACTTAAGTTTCTTCGAGGTATAATACTACCACTTTCATTTTTTTTTAGGTAACAACATATACACTACTATACGTGTACTTGGCGCCTTTTTTTACCTTTTTTAAAAAAGGTAATTTTGTGCGGATATCACGCCTTTTTGTAGTATATTACGCATTTTATAAACAGTATGTACAGGATAAAGCTATTTGGAGGTATAATACTACCACTTTGTTTTTTTCGAGGTAACAACATAACAGGGTAACAACATAATACATATACACTACTATGGGTGTACTTGGCGCTCTTTTTTACATTTTTTTTTTAAAAGGTAATTTTGTACGGATATCACGCCATTTTGTAGTGTTACGCATCTTAATCTTATAAACAATATATTTTATAATCTTATAAACAGTATATAATACAAGGTATGAAGCTAAAATTGTTACGGACTATTATTTCTAAAGAAAACAACAATTTAATATTTTGCTTAGTTTTTTTAAAATAATAATCTGTAACCTTTTTAGTTGTACACCTTGTATATATTTTTCAATTTCAACATAAAACATAATCGCAATAAAGCATGATTAATGTTAATAAGTCGTTAACTGTAAAATTCTTTATTTATTTTTATTTGCGTGTCTTACTGAATGTTGTTCGCAACTGTATATGTATGTACCGATATCTTCAGGTATCGATATTTTTGATAATTATTTTTACGTCAGACATAATTTTAATTCATCCAATTTTTATTATGTCTAGACATAATTTCTGTCCAATTTTTATTATGTCTAGACATAATTTTAATTTAGCAATTTTTATTATGTCATGACAATTCTAATTCTGCCGCTAGGGAAATTTTAAGTCGATTCTTATGAATCAAGCTTGAATTCAATGTCTAGGTGTTCCAGGTTGCTAATGACGAGGTCCACATAGTGCGCTCTATAGTTTTCGGTGTACAGGTGTATTAATACCTTGAATTCGATGGCCACGTGTTTCAAGTTGCCGATGACGAGGTCCACATAGTGCGCTTCGTAGTTTTTAGTGTCTACATGTATTAATACCTCGAATTTGATATCTACGTGTCCTACATTGGGTGCGTTCAGCCGAAACTCCTCTAGCCTAGCAATCGTGAGCAGACGCTCGTTTTCGCTCGTTTCCTCTCTTTTGACCTAATGGATTAAAAGGAGAGGAAACGAGCGAAAACGAGCGACTGCTCACAATTGCTAGGCTAGCGGAGTATCGGCTGAACGCACCCATTCAGATTTAAAGTTATTAATACACCTAGACACCAAAAACTATGAAGCGCATTATGTGGACCTCGTCATCGGCAACCTGGAACACGTAGACATCGAATTTGAGGTATTATTACACCTAGACACCAAAAACTACCGAGCGCGCTATCTGGACCTCGTCATCAGCAACCTGGGACACCTAAACATCGAATTCAAGGTATTAATACACGTAGACACCGAAAACTACGGAGCTCACTATCTAGACATCGTCATCGGCAACCTGGAACACTTAGACATCGCATTCAACGTATTATTACACCTGGACACCGAAAACTACGAAGCGCACTATGTGGACCTCGTCATCGGCAACCTGAGACACGTAGACATTGAATTCAACGTATTCTTACACCTGGACACCGAAAACTATGAAGCGCACTATGTGGATTTCGTCATCGGCAACCTGAGACACGTAGACATCGCATTCAACGTATTATTACACCTGGACACCGAAAACTACGAAGCGCACTATGTGGACCTCATCATCGGCAACCTGGGACACTTAGACATCGAATTCAACGTACGATTACACCTGGACACCGAAAACTACCGAGCGCGCTATCTGGACCTCGTCATCAGCAACCTGGGACACTTAAACATCGAATTCAAGGTATTAATACACGTAGACACCGAAAACTACGGAGCTCACTATCTAGACATCGTCATCGGCAACCTGGAACACTTAGACATCGCATTCAACGTATTATTACACCTGGACACCGAAAACTACGAAGCGCACTATGTGGACCTCGTCATCGGCAACCTGAGACACGTAGACATTGAATTTAACGTATTCTTACACCTGGACACCGAAAACTATGAAGCGCACTATGTGGACCTCGTCATCGGCAACCTGAGACACGTAGACATTGAATTTAACGTATTCTTACACCTGGACACCGAAAACTACGGAGCGCACTATGTGGACCTTGTCATAGGCAACCTGGGACACCTAGACATCGAATTCAACGTACGATTACACCTGGACACCGAAAACTACGGAGCGCACTATGAGGACCTCGTCATCGGCAACCTGGGACACGTGGACATCGAATTCAAGATATTAATACTCGTAGACACCGAAAACTACGGAGCGCACTATGTGGACCTCGTCATCGGCAACCTGGGACACCTAGATATCGAATTAAACGTACGATTACACATGGACACCGAAAACTCTGAAGCGCACTATCTGGATCCCGTCATCAGCAACCTGGGACACGTGGACATCGAATTCAACGTGTTATTACACCTGGACACCGAAAACTATGAAGCGCACTATCTGGACCTCGTCATCGGCAACCTGGGATACCTAGACATCGAATTCAAGCTTAATTCATAAGAATCGACTTAAAAATTCCCTAGCGGCATTTTCTGCCAAGCGTAGAGAATCTTCTTTTCCGTTAACTCAATATATATTATTTATATATATACCTAATTTACCTAAATAGAAATCTTCCTTCTGACCGATAAGTCTATCGACCTAATTTCGAAATACGCGCGCGATGTCGAAACTGGCGATACCTGCGCCGCCAGCGTCGAAAAAGTGAAAGTGACGTTTCTGATTATGACGTCATCATATCAGACGTCGGCGTTAGAAGTAGAAGAAGAAGTATCTTAATAAAAAATTTTTACATTTGGACTTTGCGTCGCAATATCTCCGCTCGTAGGGCACGTAGCGGAATATTATGAGAGAAACCCCCCCCTAAGTGGACCCCAAGCTATCGATCAAGCCTACTTAGAACTTGATCCGTTCACTCGTTATCGAGATCTCAACATCTCGGGTACTCGCAACCCGTCGCGTCGCGTAAAAGAGTCACGGTCGGTCTCGCTCCGCGTGTACTTGGCGCGAGACACTACCGTGTCTCTTGATATGACTGTCTTAGATGATACTGCAGTAGGTAAGCTAAGAGAGATCTGATCCGGGGATCTGAGGGGGGTGGGGTGAGGGGCAGGGGGGGGGGGGGAACCGCGAACGGGGGGAACCGCGGGCGGGGGAGGAACCGCGGGTGGGAGGAAACCGCGGGGAGGGGGAGGGGGAACCGCGTTTTTCAGGTGCCGCGGGGGAAGGGGGAGAGGGAACCGCGTTTTTTGGGCGTTACGGGGCGAGGGGCAGAGGGAAACCGCGTTTTTCAGGCGCTGCGTTTTCCAGCTTTGCAGGGCGACCGAGTTTTTCGGCGCCGCGGGGCGAGGAGGTCCGCGTTTTCCGGCGCCGCAGAGCGACCGCGTTTTTCGGCGTCGCGGGGCGAGAGGTCCGCGTTTTCCGGCGCCGCGGAGCGAGGGGGTCCGCGTTTCGCCGCGCCGCGGAGTCCGCGTGTCGTCACACGGCACGCTCCCGCTCGCGTTATCTCTCCATCGTAGATATTTCTCCCCCGTCCCCCGGTCGCGCGCGTCTTCTCGTTCGCGTGGTCTCTCTCGCTCCCGTTCGCGTTATCTCTCCCTCGCGCGGTCTCTCTCCCCCGTTTGCGTTCTCGTTCACAATCGCGTTAAATAAATTTATATTATACATAGAAAATTTGCTTACCACCGCAGGATTTGAACCAGAAATCCCTAATTCTTGAGTCAGTCACCTTCAGAATTCAGGCCATTGTCTCTTAATTTACACAATAATATGTATACATTAAAATACTGCAGGCTATTTACACAGGCTATTTACACAGTTAAAATTTACACAAAAACACACATGGGACATAGATTACTCGGTGAAATCAGATATAATGGGTCTCCACAAGATGAACAAAAGAGACCATCTATAAGGATATACGGACATGTGTCATGTCTGCGAACAGCGTATAACATCGAGAACAATCCGCATATTCTGACAATGCATGACGCACAAAACTTCACATGTCCTGGAGTAAAACAAGAGTATATGCAACACATCTTTGTCAGAGGGTGTAACATATTCACTTCTGCTTGATTTAACACTCTGAAAATTTCGTCCGGAATATCCTCATCAGCCAATTCACTATCATAACACGAATCGTCCGACAATAATGCTTCATCATCAACTTCCATTTCTTCCTCGTCATCAACTTCCATTTCTTCCTCGTCATTCACTTCCATTTCTTTAACGTTTGCTTCAACTTCCATTTCATGTCCTTCAAACTGTAATTCTCCGAAATTCATTTTTACAGAACGTTGTATGCCTCAAAAGGCGCAATACACGATGCTACTGTTAAAATCACACAGTGCAGACAGTACAAACAGTCGCGACACTTGAAATTTTTCGACAAGACAAACACGTCCGAACACTATCAAGTATGCCAACCGACTCTTACTTCCAGTCCTCGACTACTGAGCGTACCTTCAAATTCATTCTTCTACATCTCACAATTGTCACATCGTTTGTTTATCATATCTAATTTCATCTCAGCATCCATACAATTGCGCCTTCCAAAAAATCTGCGATGTGCAGTATTGCACGTGTGCAATGATGTCACCGCGAGACACGTATGTTCTCGAAAACAATATCGCGCCATTGACTTTTGGTGATTTGATCTGTAAAACTGCTATTGAACCGCTATCAAACTTCTTTTAAACAACTAGAAACAGCTTTTAAACAGCTATCAAACAACTAAAACAATTATCTGTATAACAGCGATCTGTATAACTGTGATCTGTATAACTGCTATTGAACCGCTATCAAACTTCTTTTAAACAACTAAAAACAGCTCTTGAACAGCTAAAACAGCTACATTATACTACAAACTATGTGAGAAAAAGAAATAAAACATTTATATATACATATATAGTTTATTAAAAAAAAATCATAATTTTTTCTGGTGTCGCGACCACCAGTTAAATATTTTTAATACATTTTGTAATGCGCAATTCTTAACATGTTTTCCGCATCTTACAGTATTAGTAACATCTAGATTATTTATAGATTCGATATCTTCCTAATCTGCATCCAGAGTCTCGATTTTTAGATTTTTTCTCGCTTTATTCTCAAGCAGATCCACCAGCCATTCTCGTTTCTGGCATCCCTTGACGTACACAAGAGTCGACGTCTCGTCGCCCTCTCCAAGTACAGCCGACGTAATTAGATGTTTCGCCATGCTGTAGGACACGTTTCCGTCCTCTCATCGTAGTCCATGGTGATTCACAATCAACCAGGAAGCGCATGATCTGTCGGATTTCGCGAGGAGACTCCATGGCATGGGACATGTAAAAATGTAATGTGCCAAAACGGTCCCGTTTCTCAGAACCGCCACCTCCTTTACGACAAATTTCATCCCGACGGTGAACCCCTGCAGATTGACAAACGTCGGTACGATTATGTCGAAACAATGGAGCAATCTGTATCTTATCGCGGTACATCAGTGTCTCTTATATTGTAATATCTGCGTATATTGCAATATCTGCTGATATTGCAATTTACATGAGTTTGCGCACTACATTAGACAGCGGGCAGTATTCGATTACGCGATCATGCAAGATGAGACAATAGGCGGTAGTATTTGCAGGTACATTCTCTTTACAATCAAATTCTATTCGCACATCCACGGTGGCGCTCTTGACAGATTCGTTTTGTCGCGAGCAATCGATGACAACAAAAGGTCCTTCCATCAGGAATGTATACAAGCTGCAAAGCGTATCGAAAGAATCGTATCCGTAATAAGTTTTACGAAAACGCGCATACATATCGAAAAGAACGGCGTATCGATTTTTGCCAAAATCCAGATTCATGTCATCGTACGGATAAAATTCGGAGTTTAGATAAAGTTTCACGTTGGTCAAGTTACAGTCATCGAATACGCTAACATTTTGAGACATGATATTCTTGCGGCCGGTCTGCAGCGCAAAGATAACGTACCGCGGCTTCTCCAGCTGAGTCGCCGTTTTGACGGCCCACGAATGCTTGGTCGTGCTCTGCAACATGGGATACTCGTACAGATCCCACGAACGGAAACTGACACTAAGATATCGCCCGCTTTCCAAGGCCCGTAGCATAGATAGCTTATTGACCTCGTTTAATGTGACGTGAGGCATTTTCCACTGTACTTTAAACAATTCAATTTCCGGCTTCGTCGCCGGATTTCCTACAATGCAATTGTTATCGCTACGCGCTCGTATCAAAATTAATTCGTGACGAGCGTTAACAACGACGCGTTTGTAATCCTCGCAAAAGCTTAGCAACATCTTGAGCGGTACGCAAAAGTTGAAGTATCCTTCAGGTATGCTCGATGTAACGTCCCATCCAGCATTCCGCATGAGTTGAGAATCGTTATACGATAGCGATACGTAGTTCTTGATGGTACTGGTTATGCCAACGTTTCTGTTGCGATCAATCTCCACACCGTTGAGCTCGTATCGAATTTCATCAAACATGAACGCCACGCAATTATTTGCAAGCGTTGTCACAGACTCGTCATTCCTTCTCTTTATCGTCAATTGTCCTTCAACGTAGAGAAAGCTCTCGCACGGCAACGTGTATAAATCCTGCTGTTGTATGGGTATTCTTATCTTATCGTTATGTCCAAACGTTGTGTTGGCGTACGGATTGTACGTGTGTGTCTCAACCTTGACGACGCTGTCGTCAAAGATCGGTTCACCTCCAATGTTTAAGATATTAGCCATTTCGTACGACAAAACCCAATGATTTCAAAAATTCAATGTTCGACGCAGTGAGTTTCTTCTTTGGCGATCGGATTGTCTTTTTGTTTCTCGTCTGTTGCACCTGCTCAGCTTCGTTCAGTACGAGCATCTCACGTTATCGCTGTCGTCTTCGTACATGCAGTCTAACGGTGATCTCTTCTCTGCGAAAATCAATCAATCGACCGGCCTGATCCACAACGCGAAGCGTCAAGTCCGAAATGCTCCGTACGATGATCGGGAGGTAAATGATCTGTGCCGGCGTTTCCGATATCTTATATCCTGGAGGCACACTCGGTGAAAACTCGTGTATCGTGTGCACGTACTTGTCGTTGCTGTACGCACCCGCGGTCACGTTACACTCTATGCGAATGATGTTTACGTTGATGATATTTATAGGAACATCCGATTCGTGCAATTGTCGCGGCTCCAGCACGCGATTCGCTGAAAATCCCAGCAGTGATCCAATGTTGTTCGGTTTTGTGAAATTTATCCGATAAGCGCACTTGATCTCACTCTTCATCGTATTGTTATTAGCATGAATAATAATCAATGGGTGCGGTTCATCTTCGTTTGTCGAGACATTATCGGATTGGTCCCATAAAAGAGCGCGTTTCAGATACATGTCTATATCACGCAGTTCATACGATCCTTCGGGAACGGTAATCTCCTTGTCGTCGTCGTCATAGTAGAATTTATTGTTCGACGAATTTACATTCGGTATCGTGTGATAGGTTTCAAAATCTGTCAGACCGAGCTCGTAATCGCCATCGCTCAAATCCACGGCGGGAAAATAAATAGATATATCAATAAGAGATCTACCCCGGGAGCTCCGAGGGGGGAGCGGGGCGGGGGGGAAGGGCTCGAGGGCGAGGGGGAGTGGGGGGGGGGGAGCCACTCGTTGGCGAGGGGGAGCGGGGGGAGGGAGGACGACTCGTTGGCAAAGGGGAGGAGGGAGGGGAGACGACTTGTTGGCGTGAGGAAGCGAGGGGGGGATGAAGACTTGTTAGCGAGGGGGAGCGAGGGGGGGGGATGACGACTTGTTGGCGAGGGGTCGGGCGGGGGGAGGACGACTCGTTGGCGAGGGGAAGCGGGGGGGAGGACTCGAGGGCAAGGGGGAGCGAGGGGGGGATGACGACTCGTTGGCGAGGGGGAGCGAGGGGGGCGACTCGTTGGTGAGGGGGAGCGGGGGGGGGTCGGCGAGCGTGTCGGGACATGTTTATTAAATATTAATAAACATATCGTATTGACAAGAGGTACCGCCGAAATTGGCCCGGGGGGGGGGTGTCGTCACTTTATCGGCGCGGGGGTATTACAAAGGCGCCGTTCGGCTGCTGGAATTTTATCGGCGAATATAAACAAAACAGCGAATTAGACACTTGACTCCGCAATGATCTCACCCTTCTAGAACATGCAAGCCACCATTCGGTTACGGCGTCTCACTACAAAAGCGAGCGTCGATGGCCCGACGACGTAGGTACTCGACCAAAAAATTTTTTGACTTAACCGTCGCGGTCTCTCTTCTTTATTTTTCTGTCTTAGGAAGAGCCGCTTATCGGTGTTTCGCGGCGCCATTCAACTATGTCGTCGCGCGTTACAAAGGCAAAATATTGTATATAGATATACAGTATAATAATGTATATAGATTTCCTCTCTCGCTCGCGTTCTCTGTCGCTCGCGTCTCTTCGTTCGCGTCCTCTCTCGCTCCCGGCCCCCGTTCGCGCGTTTCTTTTCATTATAATAAATAATTGAGAGAAGAAAAGATAATTTTAGATACAGTGATATGCATTTTAATATATACATTTATTTCTCATGTAATGCATCATGTACAATATTATCTGCAGCATACGCCAACAGTTCACAATCAATAATTGAATTCTTATCATAAAATTCACGCAAGATTCTAACTGCATTACATTTATCGGTGATACAATTTTGACGTAAAATGATTACAAATTGTTTAAATTTTTCACTTACGCCATGAACATTTTGGCACAGTTGAAAATACACATTCTCGACGCAATGTTCTAGTTCGAATAAGAAGAGTACGGTTGACGGTTTCATGTACAAGCTAGTGTCGCACGAGGCCAATTTTACAATATCTGCGTCACGTATTTTAACGAGTTCCAGATCTCGAAACGCTAGCGATGATGGTCCTGCATGCGATGGTGACTGAATCTTAAGGACCCCCGGTTACAAAAACCGAGCCGAAAATTCAGCTGAGTCAATCCGCTGTTTTGAAATAATTTCGGTTTTTCTGCCCTTCAGAGTAAAGTCGACCAAATTCGCAGAAATATCGGTATATTTCCTAGTATACATTCGAAGGACAGAAAAACAGAGTTCCACGGTGGCCTATATTTACTCGCTCCTTTGTCTCGGGGACTCGGTGCGCGAGGCATACCCCGGGACAAAGCGAGCAAATAATATTTCAAAACAGCTGATCGGTCGCCGGCCTCGAGTTCAACGTGACGTACGTAAAACTAATTTCTCGAGACGCCGACTGGTTTTTGTTCGATCGCGAACACGAGTGAACATTTAGTCTCTTATAAATATTACGTGAGATTCGGTAACTGCAATATAACGTTCTTTCTAGCTATCAATCGGCACAGTAACTTATATGGTAATTCAGATTATATGTATTTTGAATCAATAATATATATGTTAATGCTTGAAGAACGAACTAAATTAAACGATAAGTAACTTTTCATGAACAATATAGTGCTTCGTACACTTAAATAATTGGCAAGTAGCCATAGAATAAATCATAATTCGTTAAAATAATCGCAATTATACGTGAAGATTCGACTCACGTGTGCATCGAGAACATAAGTTAAACAATTGCATATGAAAAATCAATGGCGTTATTCGCGGGTTGCAACCATGTAAACGTGACTTTAATTCGACTGAGCTCAGACCGATAATTAATTTCGGAATAGTCGGCATTAATATAGCCGTTCTGCGAGGATGTAATCCGTCGCCCCGTGAAATGCGAGGACGCTATCCTTCGCCCCGTGCTTTCTCGAACTCTGTAATCAGACGATCGCATTTATGATAGAACATTGCGTTCATCATAATCCGCTTGAGAGTTGCCGATCAATCTCTTAATGGATCTCTGAGTTACACGAGTTCGATATGTTACCTGAAAGCATCCGCCGTCTATCTTTGGATAAGATGGTCATCGACCAAAACCAGGAGGACCTTTGCAATGTGCAAAATGGCCGCGATTGTCCGTTTGCCGAATCCTGGTTGAAAAATGGCTAAGTTCGTCCTTCCTTCCGTCGTATATCGTGAGAGGTGCTTGTCATCGCCTCTAATCCATACTGAAATGTCTCCTCTGATGTTGCGGAGACGTCCTTGGAATAGCTCGAGTTAATCTCAGACTCAATAGTCTGGCGGATTGCACTCGCGTCACAATTTACGAATATATACGACGCCGGTAGAAGGAACGCAACTCTTCGCCTCGCTAGCCGGAAGACGAATACCTTCCCGGCGGGCTTCACGTTCATCTCGATACGTTTTACGCTTGCGCAGTATCGTCGTTTCGAATCGTTTTCCGGCGCTAGGGCGCGACGTCGTCGTCGCCGCGTGCGCGAAACACTTAACGCTGAAGATAAATAGATAACTGTAATATCGATGCCATCTATGAGCCTGCTATCGAATCGCCGCTTACAATCTATTATGCTCACAGATGTCTACACTTACACAATCTCTTTACGATCTTTAATGTCCGTTTCTAACATTCCGCCCGCCTTCGTTTATCGCAGATAACGAACTAACTATAAAGTTTCGGTATCAATTGGAAGAGGACAAAGTTTAGTGATAGGTCTTTGTAATTCAGAAATTTGCGTCCGTACCGTAACAACTCTAGTATGACCGTCCTGACCAGGGTGAGTCTTAACAACCCGACCTAAAGGCCACTTTGCTGGAGGATACCTCTCATCAACTACCAAAACCAAAGAACCTTCTTTTATAGATGGAACAGCATTGTTCCACTTGTATACCGCAAGATATCTTTGCAGACAATCACGTGACCATTGTTTCCAAAAGTCTTCTAGCATTTTTCTTAAGAGTTGCCACCGTGAAAGATGAGAGATCTTTACGCCGTCTAACGATGGTTCGGGAATAGTAGTCAGAGCCTGCCCTATAAGAAAATGACCCGGGGTCAAAGCAGAAGTATCGGTTGGATCGTCAGACTGCGGACTAAGTGGTCGTGAATTCAACACCGCTTCTATTTGAATTAGTAAAGTATTCATCTCTTCGTACGTGAGTAGTTGATCACCGACTACCTTGTTTAAATGCGTTTTAACCGATTTAACGCCTGCTTCCCATTTTCCTCCGAAATGAGGAGCCGCAGGTGGATTGAACTTCCACTGCGTTCCGTCCCTTGCGAGAAGCTTAGCTAATTCTTCTGATTCCTTTGAGCTTGCTAGAAAGAGCTTACGAAGCTCTGTATCCGCACCTTTGAAATTAGTACCGCAATCACTAGCTAACGTTGAACAAATTCCTCGACGAGAGGTGAAACGTTTGTATGCCGCTAAGAAAGCCTCAGTTGTGTAGTCCGTAACCAATTCTAAGTGTATAGCTGAAGTCGAGTAACAAACGAACAAAGCTATGTAAGTCTTGTAGGTCTTTGCATTCCTACCTTTCCAAGTTTTCGTAGTAAACGGACCTGCGTAGTCCACTCCCGAATGTTCGAAAGGTCGAGACGGGTTTAGTCTCTCAGTAGGTAACTGACCCATGATTTGATGTGCTCTTTCCTGGCGAAACCGAGTACAGACTACACATTTGAGTATGAATGATCGAACTACAACTCGACCTCCAATTATCCAATAATTGTTCCTAATGAAGGAAAGAGTATCCTGAACTCCTCCATGGAATGTACGAGCATGAGCGTCAGCAATAACCAGAGAAGAAAGTATAGAATCCTTCGGTAGTATGTAAGGATGCTTAGCACTTTCGGATAGAAAAGATCGTTCAAGACGACCTCCTACTCTTAATAGTCCATTTGAATCAAGTTGCGGTGTTAGCTTAAGAAGTGCATTAGATCTAGGCAAGTCTTTACCTGATGCCAAAATTCCAAGCTCCTGAGAAAAGTAGGTTTGCTGAACCATCCTGATCCAAAACAATCTAGCTTCTGTTAATTCTGTCACTGTCAATGGATGATTGAAAGAAGATTCCCTTTTACCTTGAAACCTTCTTACAACCCTTTTACATCGTGCGGTTATCCGTAGAAGTTTAGTCAAATCCGAATATTTTTCAATCAAATCCCAGATCTTTGGGGATTTCAATTCAATAGTAGTCGCGACCCTTACAGGTCTCTCCTCTAAGTTTTCATCAGAAGCGAGAGAATATGCTTCATCCGGCCATGTTGATGGATGTTGAGTCAACCAATGAGGACCTATCCACCATGATCTTGAATTCAATAACTGTTGAGGTGTTATACCTCTTGTCGCTAAATCAGCCGGATTTTCCTTCCCGGAGATAAACTTCCATTCTGCCTGAGGTAATGTGGTCTGAATAAAATTAACACGATTTTGTACAAATTCTTTCCATTTCGATGGATGCCCTTTGATCCAAATAAGAGTGATTTCGGAGTCTGTTCTCAAAACAACAGGAATATTACCAATATCCATCACCTTCAGTATATGCGACACAAGTTTGACTAGTAGAACGGCAGCTGTCAGTTCTAAACGAGGAATAGTAAGCCTTTTTAAAGGCGCAACCTTTGTCTTAGAAGCCACAAAGCAGACGGTGACTTTACCTTCGCTCGATGTTACTCTTGCAAAAACAACTGCAGCCATAGCCTGTTGCGAGGCATCGCAGTATCCGTGTATTTCAATAAGTGAATTAGCTGTCCAACCTATCCATCGTGGAAATTCGAATTTCGGTGTATTATGTAAACTATTTACAAAGTCTGTCCAATTTTGGATTAGTTTTTTCGGTAATGGGTCATCCCAATCTAACTTAATTGACCATAACTCTTGCACAAATATCTTGCCGACAATAGTAACAGGCGACAAAAAACCCATTGGATCGAAAAATTTAGCAATCGTAGACATAACAGTCCTTTTCGTGATAGTTGTCAATGTAGGGAGCTCAAATGTAAATTCAAACGAATCAGTTAAAGCGTTCCAAGACAGCCCTAATACGTGAACAGTCTCACCTTCATTAAATGAAATAGAATGAGATGTAATCTTTCTATCGGGTGGTATGTTTTCCAAAACATCAGGGTGATTGCTCATCCATTTCTTCAACAAGAAACCGCCCGCCATGCAGAGCCCGTCTAAGTGAGCAACTTTATTTTGAGCTTTCTGAATAGAATCCGCTCCGCCATGAAACTCGTCTACGTATCTACCCTTTTCCATGATTGGAATAGCTAAAGGATATCGATGTCCCTCATCCTTTACCAACTGTACGAGAGCACGTATGGCTAAGAAAGGTGAGCAGACCTGACCATAAGTAACCGTTGTTAGAGCAAAAGTTGTGATTTGTAACAAGGAATCCAACCAAAAGATCCTCTGATAATCCCAATCTGACGGGTCCACCTTTATTTGTCTAAACATTTTTTCGATGTCAGCTATGAACACATAAAGAAAGAGGCGGAACCAGAGAAGTACGTCGAACAAATCAATTTGCAACTTAGCACCTGTGTGCAATAAATCGTTGAGTGACACGCCCGTAGTTGTCGGACTTGACCCGTTAAACACAACTCTCAACTTAGTGGTCAGACTCTGTTCTCGTAATACGCCATGGTGAGGGAGATAGTACACCAGAGAGGGCTCCGATTCCGACGAAGGTACTATCTGCATGTGACCTAAGTTTCTATACTCTACCATAAAATCCGAGTAAAGCTTAAAATAATTAGAATTTGTCTTGAATCTGCCAGCTAAACTCCGGATTATTCGCAAAGCCTTATCTTTTGAGTTACCAAGTTTGGACGGATTTGATTTGAAAGGAAGTCTAATAATGTATCTCCCTGTTTCGTCTCTCTTATGCGTAGAAAGGAAGTGATCCTCGCAATCCTGTTCCTCTTTAGAAAGTATTGGAATCTTTGACGAAGGAACTTCCTCTAATTCCCAGAATTTATAAACTAAATCGTAAAGTTCTTGGCTAATCGACACGTGATAGCTTTGTCTATTAACTACGGAAGTTTCAAGCGTAGTTGGTCCCGAAATTACCCAACCTAACTTGGTAGCTTGTGCTATTGGCGTTCCAGCCTCACCTTTTATCAGTTTACTTTCGAGTAAAGAACCATAAATGTCCGCGCCTATTATCAAGTCAATCGAACCGGGCTTTAAGAAATCGTGATCGGCTAGTCGAATTCCCTCCAAATGAGGCCACGTACCGGGTTGTAATTTAACCGATGGAATAGAAGTAGTAAGTTTAGGCAGAATATAAGCTGAAACAGTCAAATTTAGTTCAGGTCCGAAAAGCGAATTCATTCTAAATGATGTAAGCCCTTTAGTTGTATTAGATTTCTGTTCACCTATTCCGGTTAGCATAAGTGATGCACGAGTACGAGGTAACTTAAGTTGCTGCACAACACGCTCAGAAATCAACGAAATCTCCGATCCTTGATCAAGCAGAGCTCGAGTCTTTCTAACTTCACCCTTTTCGGAAATTATATACACTTGCGCAGTTGGCAACAATACACATGACGCAGACCACGTTTTATCTATATTTGAATGTAAGACCTTAGCTGTGTCCTGTCCTGTTACGACAGGATTCGATTGTGTTGTTGATTCTAACTTCGTATCTTTTGCGGACGAATAAGTATCCGCTCTGTGTATTGTTGTGTGGTGCTTCTTATCACACGTCCTACAACGTTTTGTCACTCTACAGTTAGCTACTCTATGCTTTCCTAAACAATTGTAGCATAATTTATGCTTGGCTACTAGTGCTAGTTTCTGAGCAACAGTCTCATCTACATACTTAGGACACTTTGCAATATAATGTTTCTGATTACAAATAGGACAATTCGAGACTTTGAAAGAGGAAGAGTCACCTGATTTTCCTTGGAAATGAGCTTTGGCTGTAGCCTTTTGAGGCTTCCAACCACCTTTTCCTACTCGAGACTTCTCATAAGCCTTGAGAGTAAAGAGACGAGTAATCAGAAATTCATTAAGATCCGGCCACGATGGTGGTACCTTTGACGAACCTAGTTTATTCTCCCAAGCTTTAACCGATTCCGAATCTAACCTTTGTGTAATCATGAAAACGATCATATCGTCCCACATTCCCACAGGGCGTTGTAATGTTTGTAATGTTCTGTAATGTTGAACAAAAGTAGTATATAAATGTTCTAGTTCACTAGCAGATTCTTTTGTCATAGCTTTTAAATTAAAGATTGCTTGTAATTCCGTGTTAACTTGAAGTCTAGGATTGTCGTAGAATGACAATAATGAATTCCATGCCCTTGTTAAGTTTTCAGAAGTGAGTGTTGTGTTCTCAATCAAGTGAGCCGCGGTGTCGGTTAAACTTGTTTTTAAATATTGTAATTTCTCAACGTCTGTTAAATGTTTTTTGTCTAAGACCAGAGATGAAAATAAATCTCTAAAACTAAGCCACTTCGTTGGATCTCCGTCAAAATGAGGAATTTTGATATAAGGAAGCCTAGCATGTACACTTTGAAAATTGTTTGTCACCAAATTCTCAGTATTTTGAGCTTGAGTTGACGACGAACCTGCTGCTACTGGTTGATCTAGAAATTGACTCGACGAGGAGCTTGCTACGATAGGTCGATCTAAAGGTTGAGTCAACGCAGAAATTTCTACAATCGGTCGGTCCAAAGATGGATTCAACGAAGAGTCTGCTATACTTGGTCTCTCTGCAACGAGAAGAGCCTTTAGCTGTTCAACAACAGCTAAGTAACACACATGTGTTTCGGATTGTATTTGGTCAGAAAAATACGAATGAGATAGAGCTGGCAACCTTTCTTCTATTGCAAGTCCAGCGATTGTCATTAAAAGTTCGTCATGCTGTCTATTGAACCTAGTCCAAAGAGCCTCCAGAGTTGACAAGTATCTTTCTATTCTTAGCCTTGTAATTCCCGTGGAATCTGCACCGATGAAATTATCATAAGCGTTTGCTATAAAATGACTCGACGTGAGTTGTTGATTAATACGATATAGTATCGAATCCATTTTAACGTTCCGAAATGTCTATTGCTATCAACCTTGATATGATTCAGGCGGAATGTTTTTCCCGTATATTTATTTCTTAGATTTTTGCAAAATTCGAAGTATCGTTTCCCCTATCCGGACGTACCAAGTAAGTAACCGTTTATAGAAATCAAGAACTTAATTGTTACACAAATATTTTTACTTCAGAATTACAAATTCGTAAAAACGAATCCGAATTGCAAATGCCGTTTTACATCCGGAACCGACTATCCGGCTCGAAGGACCAATGTTTGAAATGTACAAGTTCGCGCAGGAACCTGAGCTATAGAAATTATAGAAAAAAGGGAACGATACTTTACTTGTGATTTAGTCGGTAAAGAGATTGTGTATTTTCGCTGTGGTTTGATTACAATCAGTAAAGTTATCAGAATTAATGTTTTATCAAGAACATATAGAATAAGCACAGAATCAGACAATATTGAATTATTCTTGCATAATCCTTTCTCATGCGTCATAAAAAGAAATTAGTCTCTCATCAAGATTGAATTTAAGAGAACAGAAATCCGTTATTCTGATTCTCAACCAGATAAACCACCAAGTGATTTCAATCTTTGTTTCTGTTTCAAGAAAGGATCATACAAGTTAAGCATATAATTTCAAACGCAGGTTAAATAATTAGAGCAATATTATACAAAGCATATAATTTAAGTACTGTGTCGATTGAGAGTTCATCGATCCCAATTCATATATATGTATCTCACTTAAAGTATAAGAAAAGGAACATATGCAACGTGAAGCATTCGAGTGAACATTTAGTCTCTTATAAATATTACGTGAGATTCGGTAACTGCAATATAACGTTCTTTCTAGCTATCAATCGGCACAGTAACTTATATGGTAATTCAGATTATATGTATTTTGAATCAATAATATATATGTTAATGCTTGAAGAACGAACTAAATTAAACGATAAGTAACTTTTCATGAACAATATAGTGCTTCGTACACTTAAATAATTGGCAAGTAGCCATAGAATAAATCATAATTCGTTAAAATAATCGCAATTATACGTGAAGATTCGACTCACGTGTGCATCGAGAACATAAGTTAAACAATTGCATATGAAAAATCAATGGCGTTATTCGCGGGTTGCAACCATGTAAACGTGACTTTAATTCGACTGAGCTCAGACCGATAATTAATTTCGGAATAGTCGGCATTAATATAGCCGTTCTGCGAGGATGTAATCCGTCGCCCCGTGAAATGCGAGGACGCTATCCTTCGCCCCGTGCTTTCTCGAACTCTGTAATCAGACGATCGCATTTATGATAGAACATTGCGTTCATCATAATCCGCTTGAGAGTTGCCGATCAATCTCTTAATGGATCTCTGAGTTACACGAGTTCGATATGTTACCTGAAAGCATCCGCCGTCTACCTTTGGATAAGATGGTCATCGACCAAAACAGGGAGGACCTTTGCAATGTGCAAAATGGCCGCGATTGTCCGTTTGCCGAATCCTGGTTGAAAAATGGCTAAGTTCGTCCTTCCTTCCGTCGTATATCGTGAGAGGTGCTTGTCATCGCCTCTAATCCATACTGCAATGTCTCCTCTGATGTTGCGGAGACGTCCTTGGAATAGCTCGAGTTAATCTCAGACTCAATAGTCTGGCGGATTGCACTCGCGTCACAATTTACGAATATATACGACGCCGGTAGAAGGAACGCAACTCTTCGCCTCGCTAGCCGGAAGACGAATACCTTCCCGGCGGGCTTCACGTTCATCTCGATACGTTTTACGCTTGCGCAGTATCGTCGTTTCGAATCGTTTTCCGGCGCTAGGGCGCGACGTCGTCGTCGCCGCGTGCGCGAAACACTTAACGCTGAAGATAAATAGATAACTGTAATATCGATGCCATCTATGAGCCTGCTATCGAATCGCCGCTTACAATCTATTATGCTCACAGATGTCTACACTTACACAATCTCTTTACGATCTTTAATGTCCGTTTCTAACAAAGACGCTGGATGGGCACCTATTTCTTACATAATTCGCGGTGTTCACCGCTTCGGCCCAAAAAAATGTAGATAGTCTTGATCCCAGAAGCATGCAGCGAGCCATTTCCACGGTGGTGCGATTGCGTCTTTCCGCGACTCCGTTTTGCTCCGGGGTACGTGGAGTAGAGAGCCTCCGTTTGATACCGAGCTGCTCCAGATAATCATCAAAGGCCTTGTTGACGTACTCGCCCCCGTTGTCGGATTGCAGAGATTGGAGTTTGGCGCCGATTTTCCTTTCGGCGTAAGACTTGTATCTCTTGAAGGCTTCCAGGGCTTCGTCCTTTTTCTTCAAGAAATGAATCTCGCACCATCGCGAATAATCGTCAATGAAGGTTATGAAGTAGAGAGCTCCACCGTTGGACGAAGAATGCATGGGTCCACACAGGTCCGTGTGAACGATTTGTAACGGTGATGTACTTCGTTCCAACCTTCGCGAAAAGGAAGGGCGCGTCATCTTTCCACGACTACATATATCGCAATTTGGACGAACGGTCGGATCTTTAATGTTCATCCCGCGAACGCATCCGTTTCTATCGCACTGGATTAGATCGCGAAAATTTAGGTGGCCCATGCGGCGATGCCAAATCATGAAATTGTTCTCGGTCGATACAATCGCGGCGGAGGTTATGTCGTCGGCTCTGTTCTCACGGGAGGATCCGTTTACGTAATACAATTCGTTTGCGCGGCGCGCGATTAATGCGACACTACCACTGCGATCATTGACGATATCGGCCATCATTTTCGTAAAGATCACTGTGTATCCCTTGTCGGTAATCTTTCCGACGGATAAAAGATTCGTGCGTAGGTCCGGAACATACAAGGTATCGGTGACGTTTATTTTCCTCGATTGACCTTCGGTCTCGGTTGTGATGGTCGTCAGTCCTTTTCCGACGACGTGTGTGGATGCCCTGTTGGCCAGGTTTAACTTCTGTCCCGCCGTTCCATTTATGTAGTCAAACTTTGACAGATCCTTACAAAGGTGGGCGGTGTCCAAACACCAATTTGCGTCTTTTGTTACGATGTTCGCGGCTTCTTCGTCCGTTTTGTGATTCGCAGTTTCTTCGCGCGTGTCGATGGGTCTCACCTCAGCACAGAGACTCACGGCATCAACTTTCTTAGCCGATTCCTTTTCGGATTGATTCGTTTTCGATTGACACTCGTTTGCCTTGTGCCCCACTTTCTGACATCGATGACAGCGATATTTAAAAGTTTTATTACTGTCCCCGCCCTTTGACGGTTTCTTTTTATTCGCGCCTCTTTTAATCATAAGAGCACTCGCGGACTTGTCGGATGAGTCACCTTTTCGCGCGTCGTATTCTTCCGTGATTTTAATACGTAACACGTCCGCGGTCGGTAGTTCGTCACGCGACTCGATCGCGCATTGAAAATTTTCGAACGATTTCGGAAGGCTGTACAACAACATCACTGATAACAGATCCTTGTTGATGTCGATATCCATCTCTGCGAGTTTATCGACGGTGTCAAAGAAGTTTCGAAGATGCTCCCTGACGTCTTCGCCTTCCGCCATGCGCCGTAACATGAGATTTTTCATGAGAGTCGCTGTCCGCGCGAGCCTTCGCGATTGGTAAATGACGTGTAGCCTATCCCATACCACAGTATATACAGTAGCGCAACTCTCCTGATTTCTTGTTGTCTAAAATGGAGTGCGCATGCGCAAAATAAGTAAGCGCCCACTAACATCATCTGAATGTCGTTCTCTGAACTTCTTTCTCAATTGCTCTTCCTTTCTCCGTTCTGCTCTGCTCCCTCTCAGAATTTAAATGGTCAGTTAAGTAAATGCCTATTTGTATTGGAACAGAAATTTGGAGAGAATTAGCTTAATTACCCACTGAATGCTATTGAGAACTGTTAGAAGTGTTTGAAAAACTCTGAATAACTACGTTTGTGATGAAAGTGAAAAGAGTTTAAGAGTATAAAGTGGTTACAAACCTCAGAAGGTAGGATAATTATTCATAATCATTGTACTTAAAATCAGTCATGCTTAAATTAAGAATATTGTTTATCTATTTATCTTGTGAAACTAATACTACGTTTACGCGAGCATTACTTCTGTAGTAATTTACGATATATCACTCGTTTACGCGGAGTAAATTATCGCAAATTACTACAAAATCCCGTTTACGCGAAGGAATTATCGTAAGTTACTAGAGAAGTAAAGCTCGCGTAAACGTAGTATAACTCTGTGATACTCTAATATCTAGAAAAAATTGCTGCTTGATTCTACGTTGTCTACGAACGGTTACATTTCTGAAATACTTATTAAAATGCAAACTGGCTGAAACAGACGTCAGATAATTCAGATATCGACTTCACAAAAGATAGTGGTGTCGATTTTGAAATGTCCAGCATGCATTCCACAATACAATACAATTTGTAAGTTATCATATAACAGCGTTTCATGATTTAATTCAGAATTTATATTAAAAGTAATGATTTTTTTTCTTGTAGGGAAGGCTCATGGTTGAAACTATAATACTTCCACCGTTTGAATTTTTAGTAAATTGCGGAAAGATAACATATTTTCTCAGCAACATATTTATCTAAAAAGATACAAGTACGTATTATACCATCTTACTTACAAAAAATTAATACGTTATTTAATATTAATGTGGCATATATTATCAAATAATTTATTTTAATTAATATTGTTGCGGAATTTTTTTATAGATATCTCGTTTCGATATAACAATAACAGCTAGTGCTCGGCGATGCACAAAATCTAAACGCAATATACCGAGCGAGGATTTCAAAATTTATATGATAGAAACAAAGCATGGAGATCCACATTCAGACACGGGTATTCCACCTTCTTTTGCGACAATAAAATCTGAAATGATTCTAGGCAAAAACCGCCAGTTTTTCATTGAAATGGGACAACCGACGAAAGTACATATTTCTCTTTATCCCGGCTCAATCAACTTTATAACATACAAAATAAGGTAACTCAACAAAGAATGTATAACATATTCGTATATATTTTCAACAGTTCTAAATTATATCAATGTTCTAGGTATTATCGTGTTTTATTGATGACGACGTGCAAGTATACCTACAGAGAAGAATGAAACTACGGATATGGATTCGCAAAATATAGCAGTGCCGACGAAATCGAGGAAATTCAGTGTACTTGATTTACATTTAAATACAAGACAGGTTGTATTATCCTGCTTGAAGACTGACAACGGAGCAGAAATTATTACCAATTTAGCATTGTTAAACGGAAACCTATCGACACTAGCTTCTAAGACTAAACAGAATATATTCAAATCTATCCATAGATTCTTTCATTGTATCAGCTATCTTAAATAAGAATATCAAAGTGCTATTAAATTTATGGTGTTGCAATTTCGTATGTGAATTTTTGTATGTGGACTTTTGCTTACTCGGATCAGAACGGCTCTTAGGAGAAATTTTATAAATTTATAAACGCAATGCTTAATCCGGCGTATGGGAATCATCGAGATAATATAATACATATGTCCATTATTCTATCTAGACACATTTTATATAAGCCATTTACTGCCAATTGATTGATGCATATCTATCGAAGTACATATAGACTCTCATTCGATGAAGCATTAACGGAACGCGCGGAAGCGCGTCCAAATTCCGAAATACAACGATCGTCGCTGCTTCTGCGAAGTAACAATATGGTTGTAGAATTTCGAATCGTTACTCGACCACTTTTTCGGGACACTTTTATATTTTTATAATATATCATATTAGGTATACATTGATTATTTTGCATATAAAATTTTATTTTGCATGTCTGTATGTACGATAAATATGTCGCTTTATATTATACGAATTGTTTGTTATAACAATTAATGATACAATATTTCAAATCTGTATACCAATTTAGTAATATAATCATTAATCGATATGAGTCATGGATACTTCTATTTTATATTTTCCTATATTTATATTCCTAATTTCAGTGTTTATAATCCTAATATTCTGTCTGTAACATCGGATAAGAAAGAATCCTTATTCATAATCTATCCGAAAACAGTTTCTGCATCAGAAAGAACATCAAATGGATTAGTATATACATTTCTTATCCTTCAGATACAAAGAAATTATTTTTTTATTCTATAAGAAATCGCAATGCATTCGAAATAGCGCGCTTAGATAGAGCTTTATTAGAATACTACCTAAACATAATTTCGAATATATTACGAATTTTTATGGAGTAGAAAAGTGATTTTTTTTTGTATCTGAAGAAGAACTCAGAATTGGTGACATAGAAAAGAATTTCTTTTAAACTCTTAAGAGTTGTTTTGGGACAGAAATGATATACGGAAAAAGTACTTTAAAAATTTTTTAAATCAAGAATTTAAAAAGAATTTTTTTTCAATTCTCCGTGCTATCCGGAAACATATCGTCGTATTAAAATTAAAATTTTATTTATTGCATTATAAATTAAGCATTAATATAGCGTATCTTATTTTTATTTTTATTTTTATTTTTTTTATTTTTATTTTTAAACAGGCATTAATAGAAGAATTGAGAAAAATGTTGACGCAAGGGGCATATGGACCGTCAAGTGGAGCGACAAGAAAATATAGCGATGTGATTAAAGAAAGGAAAGAAGAAAATATCTTGATTATAAAACCAAAAGTAGAACAAGAGAGTGAAATTACGAAGAAAACAATTAAAGATAAAATTGATATAACCAAGATGGAAATAGGAATTACCAAATTAAGAAAGGGAAGTAAAGGGACAGTGATCTTAGGATGTGAGACGGAAGAAGAGAAGGATAAGTTAAAGACGACGGTACAAGCGGCAATGGGCGAGGAGGTCAAGGTCTCTGAGCCACAGAAGAGGAAACCAAAGATTAAAATAATTAATGTTGGTGGAGAAGAAATGAAAATGGAGGATGATAAACTGATAGATACAATCAAGAAACAGAATAGAATTGGCGAAGAATCCTGTATGCACCTAGTGAAGAAAATATTAAGAGGAAAAAATAAGGATACTGAGCAAGGATCCGTAATAATTGAAGTGGATGAAAGCACTCATAATTCACTAATAAACAGAGGAAAAATAAATTTAGGATGGCGAAAGTGTCCTATATTTAATTATATTAGTGTTAGAAGATGTTTTAAATGCTGGGGCTATTACCATATTGCCAAGAATTGCACGAGACAGGAAACATGCTATAAATGTGCAGGAAATCATAAGGCGAATGAATGTACGACGGCGAAGAAGAGGTGTGTAAACTGTACCTATAAGAATCAGACGTACAACTTGAAGATAAATGTTGAACACGAGGCGCTGGATTCGGAATGTCCGACATTTAAGAAAGTATTGGAGGAAGAGAAAAAAAGAGCCGGCTGGGAAGATGCAAAATAGCAACTACAGGGAGAAGCGGAATTACTCTGGTATACAAATGCGCAGAGCTTCTTGGCGCATAAGGATGAAATTTAACATCAGATTATGAAGAGGGTGAATCCTGCGATTCTAGCGTTATCGGAGACTAGATTGACTGTAGAAATTGAGGATAGTGAGGTCAATGTACCGGGGTATAGTATAGTTAGATGTGATGCTGAAAATAGAAACACAGGAGGAGTACTGTTATATATATATATATATATATATATATATATATATGTTAGGGATGATATTAAATTTAAAATAGTTGATAAGAAAAAGATAGTGTCAAATTGTTGGTGCGTGGTGGTAGAAATAAGAGAGAATTTGTATAAAGGTATGATAGCAGTAGTGTATCATTCGCCGAGTGCGTCAAATGGCGATTTTGTGAGATTTTTGGAAGATACGGTTGAAGATCTAATAATAAAGTATGACTGTATAGTGATAGGGGACTTTAATATAGATATAATGGTAGATTCATTTTACACAAAGAAATTATTAACGGTAATGCAAAACCTAGGGATGAGGCAATACGTTGATTGTCCAACGAGAGTTACAAAAGATAGTCGAACAATGATAGATTTAATTTTTTCGAATAAAGAAATAAAGGTACAAGTGAATGAGAAACCGAAAATAACGGACCATGCATGGCTAAAAGTAGAATCTAATATGAATAAAAAGAGAAATAAATATAAAGAATTTAGAGGCAGGGACTATAGTAAATTTAATGTAGATGAATTTCTTAGAATAATGGAAGAAAGAACTGAGCAAGGTCAAGGGCTAGATATAAGTATAAGGGCGGAGAGATTTGTTAATAGAATAGTAAGTGTAATGGATACTGTAGCACCTAAGAAAAAGTTTAAGATTCCGAAAATATGGGAAGGGAAAATGTGGTATTCAGATGAAATTAAAATGGCAGCAGATAGAAGGGATGTGGCTCACAGTAGAGCAATAAGCTCAGGTAAAAAACAGGACTGGGAATTTTTCAAGAATGAAAGAAATGCAGTAGTTAAACTTATTAGGGCAAAAAAGAAAGAATATTATGAGAATATGATAGATAATAATAGGAGTGATCCTACAAAAATGTGGAAAACTTTGAAAGAATTAATTAAAGGTGAGCAAAGGGGTTCAGAGAACATCGATAATGTAGATTTTGAAATATTAGAAAACATAGAAGAATGCAATATAGCTGATAAATTTAATATATATTATGTAAAAAGTATTAGCAACATTGTGCAATCTATTAGTAATAAGGGGATAGAAGGCACAGGTAGGAGACCTATTTATGTTATCGAGAATAAGGGAGTTATGGAAAATTTTGAGCCAATTAGTGCAAGTGATCTGGAACAAATTGTTAGGGAACTACCACGAAAGAACGGAACAGAAAAAGGGATAAATAGTGATATACTGAAAATGGTGCTACCTGTGATAAAAAATGAGTTTGTAGGGGTAATAAATGATTCGCTTAGGACAGGTAAATTTCCAGAAGGATGGAAAACATCCACGATAATACCGATACTAAAGGTAAACAAACCAAAAAAAGCGAGCGAGTATAGACCGATCAATATGTTACCAATATATGAAAAAGTATTAGAGTTAGTTGTAAAAAAACAGTTGGAAAAATTTCTAGAAGACAATGAAATAATAACCGAATACCAATCGGGATTTAGAAAACAGCAGTCGTGTGAGACAGCAATTCAAAGTTTTATCGAGGAATGGAAGTTGATAATTGAGGAGAAAAAAATGGTGGGGGTGTTATTCCTGGATCTTAGGAGAGCGTTTGAGACAATAGATAGGGTAAGATTAGTGGAAAAATTATATCAGTATAAAATAAGAGGAGTGGTACTGGAATGGATAATATCATATTTAAGTAATAGAAAGCAACAAGTTAGATTCAATGATATATGTTCTAAAATAATTGAGACAGTATATGGCGTGCCACAGGGATCAGTATTAGGACCTCTATTGTTTATTTTA
The DNA here is from genome assembly GCF_048541705.1 of Temnothorax americanus. Lineage (NCBI taxonomy): Eukaryota > Metazoa > Arthropoda > Insecta > Hymenoptera > Formicidae > Temnothorax > Temnothorax americanus. The sequence goes on from NW_027509329.1 coordinate 3,802,966, forward strand.
TATATAAATGATATAGTTAAAGTCCGTCCGGAGGGAAGCATATTTAGATTATTTGCAGATGACACGACCGCAAGTGTAACAGGAGAAAGTTGTGAGGAATTAGAAATAAAACTAAATATGATGCTCGGTATACTTGAAGAATGGATGAATGTAAATATGTTAAAAATGAATGCAGATAAGACCAAATATATGATAGTTAGAAGTATAAGGAAAGAAATAAAAACAGACATAATAGTAAAAAATTTGGATGGAACTATAATTGAGCGTGTCGAGATAGCGAAACATCTGGGTGTAATGATCGATAGTAAACTCCGTTGGGAGAATCACTGTGATTATATGTTAAAGAAAATAGGGAAAAAAGTGAGTTTTCTGAATAGAATAGGAAATGATATATCGGCGTACACTCGATGTACTGTGTATAAGTCTATCATAGCGCCTCACTTTGAATATTGCGCAACGATGTTAATAGGCATGGGTGAGACGCAACTGAATCGACTGCAAGTGGCACAAAACCGTGCCATGAGAGTCATACTGCAATGCTCGCGATATACAAAGGTAGAATTGATGCTGCAAACCCTTAAGTTTATGAATGCAAGACAGAGGCTAATGTACAATGTATGTATTTTTATTTTTAAAATAGTAAGAGGCATAATGCCAAAACATTTAAGTAATAGGATAGAAATAGTAGGAGATGTGAGTGGACGGCAAACGAGGCAGACTGAGAATATTAGAATTCAATATCGCAGGACGAGAAGCGCACAGAAAAGTATATTTTATGAAGGTTTGAACATGTATAACGCCCTGCCGATAAAAATTAAGCAATGTGAAAGAATTGAACCTTTCAAACGTAGGTTAAGAGAATATATTGTACCTCATGTAGAGGAATTAATTTAGTGATATTTTATGTAAAAAATAGCCGAGAAGGCTAATAAAGCTCAATCAATCAATCTCTCTCTTTCTCTCTCTCTCTCTCTCTCTCTCTCTCTCTCTCTCTCTCTCTCTCCCCCTCTCTCCATATGCATTGCTCTCATACGCGTAGCTTTTGCCATTTTTTAATTTTCAATATTACAAACTTATATTTTGGAAATAAAGCATTTTTGCATATAATATGCCATACCTCAATTTTGTGTCAATACCGCCGGCATTATCATTACCCAAAATGTACCACGTGGAGGTTGCCTGGTCGGATTTACACCTCTTGTGTATGTGTGTTTGGGTTAGTGTTTGTATGAGTGTGTGTGTATAAAGAATAAATATACCGGGTCAAAAAATAACACCACAAGAAGATTCGCACAATTATTTTCCGAAAGCGACTTTCGATATTGATTAATTGATTAATATTTAACATGTGAATTTAACAACTTATTTAGTCTCGAAAATTCTACCTCTGTTTTATGCAAAATTCTTTACTATTATAATAAAAAAACAATTTGTAGCCTTTTTTTATTTGCTATGATCTCGGTAACAAAAAATTATACACTTTATAGTTCTCCCTGGGAAATTTTACCCCTATTTCATATACTTTTAGTAAAAATTCGGTCAATTATTTCTCGAAAAATTAGAAAAATAAAAAAAACCGGTTTCCAGAAAATCGGTAACAAAAAACTATACACTTTACCTCTACACTCCCCGGGAAATTCTACCCCTATTTCATATACTTTTAATAAAAATTCGATCAAATAGTTTTTAATTCAAAAAACTTCTGATACCGGTTTCCAGAAAATCGGTAACGAAAAACTATACACCCTATAGCACTCCCCGAGAAATTCTACCCCTATTTCATATACGTTTGGTAAAATTTTGGTCCATTGGTTTCCGAGATCATAGCGAACAAAAAAATGCAAACCCTGTTGCTTTATAATTAGACTAGCATGCCCCGCCGGGCTTCGCCCCGGCCCCGGTATTTTTCTTTTTTTTTCTTTTAGTTATTATGCTATTCGGGGCGGAGACGAATCCAACATATTATAGATCATTAAAATCTGTCCAGCCGTTCTTGAGTTATAAATGGTGTAACTAACCCGAACAATGCTACAAACTTTTCCCCGGTCGGTCTAAATAGAAATCTTCCTCCTGACCAATAAGTTTTCGGTCGATTATTACTCAAAAAATTCAAAAAATTAAAAAATTGGTTTCCAGAAAATCGGCAGCGAAAAACTATAGATCAATGTATATCATATCGTTTTTTACCGTATTTAGCCTTATTTCAATGTATTTTACCATATTTGATTTTATTTCACCGTATTTTACCGTATTTTATCGTATTTGTTCTTATTTAACCGTATTTCACCGATTTTTATTTTGTTTAATCATTCTAAAAAGCAAATTATAAATCAATGTATATCATACCGTATTTTACCGTATTTGATTTTATTTCACCGTATTTTACCACATTTTATCGTATTTGTTCTACTTAACCGTATTTTACCGATTTTTATTTTATTTCACACGTATTTTACCATATTTGATTTTATTTAACCGTATTTTACCATACGAATGAGATTCGGTCGATTATTTTCCGAAAATTAGAAAATTAAAAAAATCGATTTCCAGAAAATTGGTAACGAAAAACTATACACTTCACGGCACTCCCCGGGAAATTCTACCCCTATTTCATGTGGCTTCGATAAAAATTCGGCCTACCAACAAAAAAGATTCGGTCGATTATTTCCCAAAAATTAGAAAATTTAAAAAAATCGGTTTCCAGAAAATCGGTAGCGAAAAACTACATACCCTATAGCACTCCCCGGAAAATTCTACCCCTGTTTGATATACTTGTGGTAAAAATTCGGTCCAATAGTTTCTAAGATTACCCCGAACAATGCTACAAACTTTTCCCCTTTATATAATAGTAGAGATATATCTATCTATATATATAAGTATAAGTATATTTACTAAAATAGGGAGAAAAAAGAATAGAGAGATATATAAACTAAAAAAGGAAATAAATATTATTTAGTATTTACCATTTCTAGATTCTTCGATTTCTCTTCTACTTATTTCACTCATGCTGTTCGTGTTGCCATTTTCTAATGCACTCTGTTGATTTATTTCACCACTGATAACACTTTGTATTTTATGTCCATTTGTTTCACTTATAATAACATTTTCCATATCCATAATGACATCTATTTCATTCAGTTTTATTTCATCTGATGACATTTAACATGTGAAACCAGCTATTTATGTATATAGTCAATTATTATAAAATGACTCACGTAAAATTATAAAATGACTCACGTAAAAAAATATAAACTATATCACTTTTAAGGAGTGATGTTAGGCTTAATAAATAAATTATGTGTGCGCGCGTGTATGTGTGTGTCAGCATACACAATTCTTTGAGATTCGATTAAATATTTCCAGAAAAATTAGAAAAATTTTGGAACCAATTTTCAAAAAAATCGGTAACAAAAAATTATACACTTAATGCAATTCCCGAGAAATTTTACCTTTACTTCATATACAATTCTTTGCGATTTGGTCAATTAATTCCCGAAAAATTGGAAAAATTAGAAAAACCGGTTTTCAGAAGATCGGTAACGAAAAATTATACACTTTATAACACTCCCCGGAAAATTCTACCCCTGTTTCATATATACAATTCTTTGAAATTCGGTCAATCATTTCAAAAAAAAATTAAAAAAACCGGTTTCCAGAAAATCGGTAGCAAAAAACTATACACATTATGGCACTCCCCGGGGAATTCTACCCCTACTTCACATATTTTTGGTAAAAATTCGGTCTACAAATGAGTAAATGCGCGTAGGTGCGTATGTTGCGTACGTAGGTGGGTGGAAAGATCGGTAACAAAAAATTATACACTTTATAGCAATCCCCGGGAAATTCTACCCCTACTTCATATAATTCTTTTTAAGATTTGGTCAATTAATTTCCGAAAAATTGGAAAAATTTTGTAACCGGCTTCCAAAAAGATCGGTAACAAAAAATTATACACTTTATAGCACTCCCCGAAAAATTCTACCCCTGTTTCATATATAATTCTTTTAAATTTGGTGAATTATTTCCCGAAAAATTAGAAAAATTAGAAAAATTGGTTTCCAGAAAATCGGTAGCAAAAAATTGGCCGCGACATTTTCATCCCCGGGAAATTCTACCTCTATTTTTCATATACTTTATATATATATATCTTATATATATATATATATATATATATATATATATATATCAGATCCATTACTTTTCGACCAAAGGTTGCGGGGGTGGGTCACCGATTTTGATGCCGATTTTTTCCTCGAAAGTACACTAGAAAAGGAAATAATTTTAAAAATTTGAGCCCGATTTGATCAAATCCGGCCGCTAAAGAATTTTTTGAATTTTGAAAAAAATCGATTTTTTAGTCATTTTCAAAAATTTATATCTCAGCTTCTATATAACTTAGAGACTCGTTTGAGGCCGCAATTTTTTCTGTAAACCCTTTACTTTTAAGGAAAAAATTTGTCATTGGTTTACACTCAAGTCCGGTTTCACGGCGAGCTGCTAACTAAATCACTGTTTTAGAGAATTTTTGCCTATTTTTGAAATGCTGTCATATCTACAGTTTTTGAAGTAGAGGGTTGATCAGCAGCTGATATTTTTTGTTCAGGTATACTCTAAAGAAATCTACCCACTTTTTGCTTGATTGCTTTTATTTCGTTAAGTTATGGCCATCTAAAGCCGATCGATTTTCGAAAAATCGCCATTTTCAAATAGCCAGAACTTTTTCTTTTCAACTCGAAATCCTTTGAAATTTTCAGGGAATATGCTTTATTATATCCTTAAACAACCCTGAAAATTTCAATTTTGGTATAAAAGTGGTTTTCGAGTTATGAAGTTTTTAAAATGTTAACTTTTCGATTTAATATGACATTTTTTGTGGTTTTATCATCAATTTTGTAAATTTAATGTAAATAATTGATATTTTTCGGAAAATATATTTGAAAATAAGGAGCAAAACGGATTGTTTGAGAAAATTGAGGGAAAAAATTAATATTTTTTATTTTGATTTTGTTTGAGATCGCATTTTATAAGATGAAAGTGACTAAGGTTCGCGTAAAATCGTCGCATGAAACTTGTCACGGAAATATTCGGTATAGCATGGATCTTTCGAGATTAGCTTTCCTGAAACTTTAACATTGTCATCAATAATAAAGTCAAATAACAACGCTAGAACAAAGGAACGATCCATGCTATACACAAAACACTCGAAAACAGATGACGACCCCGTCGGGTCACCACGTGAAATCGGTGACGTCAGCTCCATGACGCGGGACTCCGACGGCCAATCACCCTCCCGAAATTTTGAGAAATCTGCAGGGAGGGAGTTTCGCCTCGGAGGTGTTAAAGGGACCGCCGCTGCGCCGCGGAATCGATTTCGCTCGCAGATCACCGCTCGTATCATTATACACCCGCTTTGCTTCACCGCTCATCACCGCTTTTCGCACTTAATAGTTAGATCGCCGCTTTCGCCGAGCTAAACTCTGTGCGCGCTCTCGGTATTTTGCCTGAAACGGAAAAGACTGTAAATAACTGTACATTATACATTTTTGAATATATTTAGTTTATTTTTCAATTCTGTGCTTGTCCCCTTTTTTTGTGGTCGTCTTCTACCTCGCGCTTTCTCGCGCTACCGCGTGCTCTCGAACATTTTGGTCCTTCGAGCCGGATCATCGCCGGCAACCGCGAGTTCGGGAGTGCCTCCTCCAACCGAAGACGACCATGAGTCTCGACCAGAGCAACATGGTCAGCAGCCAACACGAACTCTTCAAACGTATCTCCAGAGCCGAAGAGAACCTGAAGAAGATGGGGCAAGCGAACATCACCCTCGCCGCCATCGAGACCCGCATTCGCATCCTCGACGACCTGTGGGCAAAGTTCGAGAGTCAGCACGACCTGATTCGAAACTGCTACAAGGATTCGAGCCGCTACGCTGAAAGTGAGTACGCTCAATCAGATTTACTCGAGGCCGCCGAGATGGCTTACGTGCAGCAGCGTAGCGTCCTGTCCGGCGAGGCCGATCGCCGCAAGCCCGCGCAAGCCTCCGCGCCGGTGGAGCACGGTACCGACCGCGCGTCGCGAACTTCGCTGCCCCGTATCCAATTACGGGAATTTTCGGGTTCCTACGAGGACTGGCCATCCTTCCGTGATCTCTTCAAATCAGTGATCGGTGAGCAGTCGTCCATCTCGAAAGTCGAACGGTTGCACTATCTGCGTTCATGCCTCAAGGGGCCGGCTGAAAACATAATAAAATCATTAACGATTACGGGCGAAAATTACGATCGTGCGTGGGAGCTGCTCTGCCAGCACTACGAAAATAAGAGAGAGCTGATACGCTCCAACTTCGCCACGTTTACCGCCGTGGCGAAGATGAAAGCCGCTACCGCCGACGAACTCAGCCGCGTCCAGAACGTCGTCACGTCCGCCGTCAAAGCGCAGGAAAGCATCGGAAGGCCCATCGACTCGCACGGCATGGACCTTTTTAATCACCTCGTAGTCGAACTGTTTGACCCGCGAACGCGTCTGGAATGGGAGTCCTCCTCGGGAGACTCCTTCAAGCCGCCGACTCACGCTACGTTGATGACCTTCATCAACAAACGGATCCTCACGCTGAACGCAGCGAATCCAAAGACCACTAAACCCGCGAGTGAACAATCACGGTCCGCGAAAACTCACGTCGCGAAGCGTTCCGAGCCTTCTCAGTGTCCGCTCTGCAAAGGGAAGCACTCGCTCATGGGGTGCCCCGACTTCAAGGCCAAGGTGGCCAGCGAGAGGAAGACAATGGTCGAGACTAATAAGCTCTGCTTCAATTGTCTCGGCAATCATCAGGTGGCGAAGTGCAAGTCAACCCGGAACTGCTTCACGTGCAACGCGCGGCACCACTCGATGTTGCACGACGCGTACGTTTCCGCGACGGCACCCCCCGCGGAAGTCAGCACGCTTTCCGCCGTCGGAAAGGCCGACGACAGTAAGGCGATTCTTCTCGCGACCGCGCGCGTGACTATCGCCGATCGGCACGGAGATCCTCACGAGGTTCGGGTGCTCATCGACCAGGGCTCCGAAGTGTCGATCGTGTCGGAGTCCCTGGTGCAGCGACTACGCCTGCCGCGATCGCGCACGCGAGTGTCTATCTTCGGCATCGGCGGCTCCCAGTCGGGATCCACACGAGGCAAGGTGTCCCTGACCATCAAGTCGAAGACCACCGGAGCCACTCTCACCGCCGTCGCGTTCGTGCTTCCGCGTCTCTCGCTCTACCAGGGCGCCGCGAATAAGTGCTTCACCTCGTGGCCTCACCTCCGAGGGCTTCCTCTGGCCGACCCTCGCTTTGCCGCCAACGACCCAGTCGAGCTGTTGCTGGGCGCCGAGGTGTGCTCGACCATCCTGGAGGATGGTCTCCGCCGAGGCGAACCTCAAACGCCGATCGCTCAGAAAACCATCCTGGGATGGATTCTTTCAGGGGGCTGTGGTGCGACCCTCCACTGTCACCACAGCTCACTCCAGTGTACCGCCGACCATGACTTGGCCGAGTTGGTCCGCCGTTTCTGGGAGCAAAAGAGCGAGCCTCCCGCCTCCGTCGCGCTCACTCCCGAGGAAGAGGAGTGCGAGCAACACTTTGTACGCACCCACGAGCGCACACCCGCTGGCCGGTACGTCGTCCGACTGCCGTTCTCCTCGACGCCGGAGCACCTCGCCAAGACCCGCAAGCCCGCTGAGCGACTACTCACGGCCATGGAACGCAAGTGCGCCCGAGATTTCCGGTTCGGAGAACTCTACCGCTCGTTTATGCGTGAGTACGAGGACCTCGGGCACTTGGAGGCCGTAGCACCGTCGGACGAGAACACAACTCGCGGCGTGTGCTACCTGCCACACCATGGCGTGTTGAAGGAAGCCAGCACTACCACCAAACTCCGCGTAGTGTTTAATGGCTCGCAACGCACCAGCTCCGGAGACTCGCTCAACGACCACCTCTTCGCAGGCGCAAATCTCCTGCCGGCACTTTCTGACGTGCTCTTGCGCTGGCGTCGGCACCGCTACGTGATGATCACCGACATCGAGAAGATGTATCGCCAGATCATCGTCCACCCGGAAGATCGTGACCACCAGCGGATCCTGTGGCGAAGTGCCGTCGAACTACTCGTGCGCGTTCTCCGCCTGACAACGGTCACCTATGGCCTCACGTGCTCACCGTGGGTCGCGATTCGCACGCTCCTGCAACTCGCCAGAGACGAGGGGGCTCGGTTTCCGCGTGGCGCGATCGCTCTCGAGGACGACCGATACGTGGACGATGTCGTGACCGGTGCGGACACTATCGACGACGCGGTTGCCGTGCAAACCGAACTGCGCGAACTCTGCACGGCGGGCGGGTTTCCGTTGCGCAAGTGGGCCGCGAACTCCGAAGACGTTCTCGTCGGCATCCCGCTGGAGCACCGACTTACACGCGCCCTCCTCGTGTGGGAGACAGACGGACACTCCACTCTCGGCCTCCGCTGGCACCCGACGGAAGACGAATTTTCCTTCGCGATTCGTCCGCGCGCAATCACCGTATTCACAAAGAGGCGCGTCCTCTCGGAGACCGCACGCTTATTCGATCCATTAGGGTGGCTCACCCCCGTCGTGATCCGAGCAAAAATTCTCATCCAGTCCACCTGGCTGAAGGGGCTGGACTGGGACGCCCCTCTTCCGTCGGCCGACGCTCAACAATGGGGGAGCTTCCTGGAGGAGCTTCCGCGGCTTGAACTCGTTCGCGTGACCCGCTGGCTTGACAGCGGAGCAGATTCCCGAGTCGAGATCCACGGATTCGCCGACGCGTCCGAGCGAGGCTACGCCGCGGCCGTCTACCTCCGCGTCACGAGGAACGGTTCCGCCACACTGCACTTGCTCATGGCAAAGAGCAAGGTAGCCCCGATTCGACAGGTGTCCCTCGCTCGACTCGAACTGTCCGCGGCCGCACTGCTCACTAAATTAACGCGACACGCTCGCGACACTTTACGCTTGTCCACAGCACCGATCTTCCTTTGGTCCGACGCCCGGGTGACACTTTACTGGATCAAGGGTCACGCATTCCGGTGGAAGACGTTCGTGGCCAACCGGGTATCGCTGATCCAGCGAACTCTCTCCGAGGCCCAGTGGCGGCACGTTCCTGGACGAGAAAACCCGGCCGACTGCGCCTCCCGGGGGATCGCGTCCAGCGAGCTGATCGGCCATCCGCTGTGGTGGACGGGTCCACCGTGGCTGCGGGAGGACCGAACCCAGTGGCCCGCCGAGAGCGACGAGATCCCCGACGCGGAGATGCCGGAACGGAAGGCCGTCGTGCAAGCCGCCGTCGGAAGGATCGACACGGAGCCCGACACGCTCCTTCGATTTTCGTCACTGCACCGACTGTTGCGAGTCACCGCGTGGTGCCTACGATGGCGACGCACCACCTCCCGCACCAACGATCACGGCCCGGACGATCGGGCGCCAACACTCACTCCGGAAGAACTCGACGCGGCACACGTCCTTTGGCTTCGAATGGTGCAATCACTGCACTATCCGGAGGAAATCAGGGCCGTCACCGCCGGCCGCACTGTGCCGCACCGCAGCCCACTTGCCAAGCTGAGTCCCTTCCTCGACGACCACGGCGTGCTCAGAGTCGGAGGGCGACTCAAACACGCTCTGATTCCGGACGACGAACGCCATCCAATGATCGCTCCCTCGGAGTCCTGGCTCACTCGCCTGCTCGTGGAGTCTTGCCACCGACAAACACTCCACGGCGGAGTGCAACTTACGCTCGGTACTCTCTGGCTCCGCCACTGGATTCCACGAGGCAGAGCCGTGGTGAAACGGCTGCTGCATCGGTGCGTCACTTGCACCCGATGGCGAGCCGCCACTCCGCAACCACCGATGGGCAGTCTTCCTCGGGCACGGGTCACTCCGGCGCGTCCATTTCAACAAACCGGCGTGGATTACGCCGGCCCGATCCATATCCGCACGACCAAAGGGCGAGGACACCGCGCGCACAAGGCGTTCATCGCCGTCTTCGTGTGCCTCGTCACCAAAGCGGTGCACCTGGAGGTAGTCTCCGACTACACGACGGAGGCGTTCTTGGCCGCCCTCCGTCGCTTTACTGCACGCCGAGGGCTCTGTTCGGACATCTACTCCGACTGCGGCACCAACTTCATTGGAGCGGACCGGGCATTAAAAAATCTTCTCCGCGCGTCGTCATCCGACGGCCGGCGCATCGCTCATGATGCCTCCGCCCACGGAACTCGGTGGCATTTCAATCCTCCAGCCGCACCGCATTTCGGCGGACTCTGGGAGGCGGCGGTGAAATCCACCAAGTTCCACCTGCGACGGGTCATCGGCGAGACGACCCTCACCTTCGAGGAAATGGCCACTTTCCTCGCTCAGGTTGAGGCGTGCCTAAATTCTCGGCCACTACACGCTCTCTCTGATGATCCTGACGACGTCTCAGCACTGACGCCGGGGCACTTCCTCATCGGGGCACCGCTGCTGGCGGCTCCTGAGCCGTCACTTGAGGAAAGGCCGGACAATTCCTTGTCTCGATGGCACCTGGTGCAGAAGATGCGCGATCATTTCTGGCAGCGGTGGTCGCGCGAATGCATTCAGCACCTCGCGTCTCGACCAAAGTGGCTGACAGCTGAGGACGTTCCTGAGGTCGGCAGGCTGTGCCTGATCCGGGCCGAGATCTCGCCGCCGAATCGATGGCCTCTCGCACGGATCGTTAAGCTGCATCCTGGAGACGACGGCGTCGTTCGAGTGGTGACCGTCCGCACGGCCGCCTCCGAATTCGTCCGGCCCCTTGTCAAACTGGTGCTGTTTCCTGGGGCTGCCGACACCACCACCACCGTCGAGGATACGTGAGCCACCGAACAGCCCTCGCTTTCTCGCGTAGAATCGCTCGCGCTTTCCTCACCGTCCGTCGTTTCGCGTTATTACGTTTTATCGCGCGTCACTTCACGTAATTGTTACAATTGTCCTTCCGCCAACGTGCCACGTGCACGTCACGAAATCAGTGAGTTCGGCCGTCAGCCGTAACTCCACTCACACGCGCGTTACATCACTTCACTTTCCCGGTTTCAGCACCATGCACATACCGACGGAACATATTCACGGAAACATATGTATCGTACGAAATATGTTTCTCGCTCGAGATCGTCGCGTGTTATAACAATGCGCAGCCGCACACCTCGCAACATGGCCGCTCGCACTCGCGCCGGGATCGAGACCATTAATCGATCGCCACTCGATACGTCGCGCCGCGACAGCGCTCGCCTCAGCGAGCGCACCGTCTCGTTTCGTCAACATATGACGAGGCGGGCGGGAATGTTTGAGATCGCATTTTATAAGATGAAAGTGACTAAGGTTCGCGTAAAATCGTCGCATGAAACTTGTCACGGAAATATTCGGTATAGCATGGATCTTTCGAGATTAGCTTTCCTGAAACTTTAACATTGTCATCAATAATAAAGTCAAATAACAACGCTAGAACAAAGGAACGATCCATGCTATACACAAAACACTCGAAAACAGATGACGACCCCGTCGGGTCACCACGTGAAATCGGTGACGTCAGCTCCATGACGCGGGACTCCGACGGCCAATCACCCTCCCGAAATTTTGAGAAATCTGCAGGGAGGGAGTTTCGCCTCGGAGGTGTTAAAGGGACCGCCGCTGCGCCGCGGAATCGATTTCGCTCGCAGATCACCGCTCGTATCATTATACACCCGCTTTGCTTCACCGCTCATCACCGCTTTTCGCACTTAATAGTTATATCGCCGCTTTCGCCGAGCTAAACTCTGTGCGCGCTCTCGGTATTTTGCCTGAAACGGAAAAGACTGTAAATAACTGTACATTATACATTTTTGAATATATTTAGTTTATTTTTCAATTCTGTGCTTGTCCCCTTTTTTTGTGGTCGTCTTCTACCTCGCGCTTTCTCGCGCTACCGCGTGCTCTCGAACAGATTTATTTGTTTAAAATTGTTCAAAGTTTATAGTACTAACGTCAATACTGTTATTTTTAATGTTATTTTGTTGTTATTTGGAAATTTGTATTCAACATATTATTAAAAAAAATTAACAAATATTTACTTTTTAAAAATTTTAAACAAATAAATCAAAATAAAAAATATTAATTTTTTTTCTCAATTTTCTCAAACAATCCGTTTTGCTCCTCATTTTCGAATATATTTTCCAAAAAATATCAATTATTTACATTAAATTTACAAAATTGATGATAAAACCACAAAAAATGTCATATTAAATCGAAAAGTTGACATTTTAAAAACTTCATAACTCGGAAACCACTTCTATTCCAAAATTGAAATTTTCAGGGTTGTTTAAGGATATAATGAAGTATATTTCCAGAAAATTTCAAAGGATTTCGAGTTGAAAAAAAAAGTTCTGGCTATCTGAAAATGGCGATTTTTCGAAAATCGATCGGATTAGATGAACATAACTTAACGAAATAAAAGCAATCAAGCAAAAAGTGGGTAGATTTCTTCAGAGTATACCTGAACAAAAAATATCAGCTGCTAATCAACCCTCTACTTCGAAAACTGTAGATATGACAGCTTTTTAAAAATAGGCAAAATTTCTCCAAAACTTGTGGTTTAGTTTGTGGTTTAGTTAGCAGCTCGCCGTGAAGCCGAACTTGAGTGTAAACCAATGACCAATTTTTTCCTTAAAAGTAGAGAGTTTACAGAAAAGAATGCGGCCTCAAACGAGTCTCTAAGTTATATAGAAGCTGAGATATAAAGAGTACCCCACGTTAAGATAGGCAAAATGCCACTGTCAATGAAACGGAAAAATAACTTTGGATCTGCATAAGTGCACTAAAAAAAGAATTTTCTACGATTTTTCCGACCATCCATCCTCCCTCCTTTTCCTAGTAGCACCAAAAACCGCTTTCTTTTTAAATTATTTTTTTTCTCCAATTCCTTCGTGTTGAAAATTTTGAAAAAATTTGAGATTATAGCTTATGAAAAGTACTTAGCACACAATTTTTTTTAGCTTTAGGCGCGTTAAATACCTAACCGAAAAAAATAAAATAAATATTTGAATCAATTTTTTTCTAATTTCTTTGATAGTTGCAGGTCTAATTACTCCAGAAAATTGTATATTTTAGTGTTTTACATGTATTGGAATGTTTTCAGATTTTTCGGAATGGTCGGCCGTACTCAACAATGCGAAAAACCCTATTTTTAGCCACTTTTGGGCCTTTTATGGTCCTCAAATGATTGATAGTGCCTTAACTGACTCTAAAATAAAAATAATATATTACTTTTGGATATATGTTGTCAATATTTGATACATTCCGATACGTCTCATATGTTTTTGAGCATGAAATCAGTCATAACTCAACAAAAAAAAACTCTAATTTTTGTATAAAAGTGCCTATTTTTCGTCAATTTCTGGATTTTTGGTTATTTTATCTAAGTTTTTTTTGCATATGATTTTGGTAAATGTGAATATAAATATAATAAAAAATTGTGCCTCTTATACATATATTTCAAAAAAATCGTTTATTTATTCAAAGATATACATTTTCATGAAAAAAGAATTAATTTTTATGATTCCATGATCGTCTCTTTAATCTTCGTCACTATCTTCCTCAATTACTGGTGTTACTTCCTCAAAGTCAAACAATTACTACGTTTACCCGAGCGTTACTTCTGTAGTAACTTACGATAATTCTTTCGCGTAAACGGGATTTTGTAGTAACTTACGATAATTTACTCCGCGTAAACGAGTGATATATCGTAAGTTACTACAGAAATAACGCATGCGTAAACGGCGTAGTAAATGTTGTAAGTATCTCAGCTGGTCGAATAATTCTTGACAAGTATCTTGCATGAAACAGGTAAAAAATTTTGGCGGCTATATACGAGCAACACCCTATAGTTTTGTTATTATACCATTGCATTAGCGCAGTTACAGCAATAACGTCTGACACCGTTGAGTCCCACACTATCAGGTTGATATTGTAAATAAGATTTGTCTTATTTGTCTTATTTACAATATCATTGTTCGACTTCGAAGAAGTAACACCAGTAATTGAGGAAGATAGTGACGAGGAGGATTAAAGAGACGATCATGGAATCATAAAAATTAATTTTTTTTATGGAAATGTATATATTTGAATAAATGAACGATTTATTTGAAATATATGTATAAGTACAATTTTTTATTATATTTATATTTACACTTATCAATCATATGCAAAAAAACTTAAATAAAATTGTAACGGCCTGCCTTTTGGCTGTTTTTATCGAACGCGGACTAGCTCGCCGGACCAGGAGTTCGATGGTAGGCCCAGAGACAGAAGGCAGTTTTGATACGAAACGTGGTTTATTACAGTGGTTCAATTACAGAGTACGGAAACGCATTCGGTTTATGCGGCGGACGCGGGCGGATTATATGCTATAAGACAGCCGCGATAAGTACAACGCATTCGGTGTATGCGGCGGACTCGAGCGGATTATATTCTATAAGACGGTCGCGATAATGACAAATTTCGGGAGCGCATCTGATTTATGCGGCGGACGCGGGCGGATTATATGCTATGAGACGGCCGCGAGAATTACAACGCATTCGGTGTATGCGGCGGACGCGGGCGGATTATATTCTAAAAGACGGTCGCGATAATTACAAATTTCGGGAGCGCATTCGGTTTATGCGGCGGACGCGGGCGGATTGTATCCTATAAGACGGTCGCGATAGTTACAAATGTCGGGAGCGCATTCGGTTTATGCGGCGGACGCGGGCGGATTGTATCCTATAAGACGGTCGCGATAGTTACAAATGTCGGGAGCGCATTCGGTTTATGCGGCGGACGCGAATCAGGTGGTCCGCACCGGTGCGATGCGGTACGCGTGCGAACGGGCCTTGAGGCCGGCCAATGGCTGGTCGGCCCGCGGCGCGAGAATCGCGGCGCGGGCGCGTGTGTGTGATCCGGCGCGGTTTCCTTTCTCGCGATATGATCCGGTGTTAATTATGCGGCGCGGAGGGAAGGGAAACGAACGGCCAGGGGCTAGGCTGGTCGATCGGTTGACGAGGAGGTCCGACTGTTCCGGCGGCAAGAACTCTTGTCGAGAGGCCGAGCACGCTCGACCCCTGGTTACCGTGGCAGACGGGGTGTCCCGGGTAGGAAGGCGGTCAGCGCTCGAGAACTCTCGAGCGAGGCACAGAACGCTGTACCCCGTTTCGTGAGCTGGCCTAGGAAGCGGAAAGGTACTCGTCTCCGAGGGTAGCGGAGCACAGGTAGCTAAGCTCGGATTGCGAGTGTCGATCTGTCGCGGCGCCGGTATTTTATACTCGCCCGGGTGGTACGCTAGGGAGGGGAGGCCGATTCCCGCGTGAGCCGCGCCGCCGGCGGAGCGGAGCGGGATCGGCGTGGCGGTAAGCGTGCTCGCGCTCGGCGGCGTTCGGCTCCCCTCGGTGTCTGTCGGAGACCCGGGAAGATGTCGGTGCGGCGGAGTGCCGCGCACACGATCGCGGTTCTTTCGTTTAAAAAATAAGGTGGGCGCACCGCGCCCTTTCCTCGCCTGACGGAGATCGTCGGGCGGCATCCGGCAGTTCTTCGCCGGGAATGATGCATGTGTGGGGGTGCATCGTTACATCACCCCCCCTTAGTATGCCTGAACTTTGAGGCATGTGTTGATGGCTGGTCGGGGTAGTCGGCTGACCTTGGCTGGACCTACCCCGTGGTGCTCTGGGATTTCTCCTTAATCCATCGAACGGACCCATCTCCATTGAATCGAATTTTTGCATTTTTGAGTACGGCCCACCATTCCAAAAAATCTGAAAAAATTTCAATACATGTAGAACACTAAAATATACAATTTTCTAGAGTAATTAAACCTGCAACTATCAAAGAAATTAGAAAAAAATTGATTCAAATATTTATTTTATTTTTTTAGGTTAGCTATTCAACGCGCCTAAAACTAAAAAAAATTGTGTGCTAAATACTTTTCATAAGCTATAATCTCAAATTTTTTCAAAATTTTCAACATGAAGGAACCAGAGAAAAAAAATAATTTTCGAAAAAAGCGGTTTTTGGTGCTACTAGGAAAAGGAGGGGGGATGAATGGTCGGAAAAATCGTAGAAAATTCTTTTTTTAGTGTACTTATGCAGATCCAAAGTTATTTTTTCGTTTCATTGACAGTGGCATTTTGCCTATTTTAACGTGGGGTACCCTTTTTGAAAATGACTGAAAAATCGACTTTTTTCAAAATTCAAAAAATTCTCCAGCGGCCGGATTTGATCAAATCAGGCTCAAATTTTCAGGAATATCTCCTTTTCTAGTGTACTTTCGAGGAAAAAATCGGCATCAAAATGCCGTCATATATAATATATATATATTCATTCTTTCCACATATTCCTTCATATACATTAATATATTACTCCTTATAGCATAATTTAAGTCAAGATTTTAATTGATTTATTTTTTATGCTTCTTTTCGCCTCAACGTATAAAATATTTAATGGTTGCGAAGAAAGTTATTTTTGAAAAAAAATATTTAGCATATTTTATTTGATTATAGAATACACCGCGCAAAGAGAATAATTTTACATCGCCGATTTTTTTTATCAATTCAAATCTAGCGAACGACAATCATTAATAGAATCATCAGAATCCATAAGTATAATAATATGTCATATCTGTTGCGAAAGTTATAGACAATGAAAATTGATTCTATAGCGTTAATTATTTGGTAAACGGGAATGTCTTTATGGAAAGTATAAATTCTTTTTGCGGATTTTGCATCCAATACTTCTTTGTATGGTTTTTAATTAAAATAAATTTTATGTGTTTAAATTTTACGACATCTCTCAACATATAATTTTCCGATCAATTTCAGATTATGTGTTTATGTGGATGACTGCAGGATTGAATGTGAGCAACGGAGAACTGTAACATATCAGTCGTTTATTAGTACATAATTAACATGTGATCCATGGAATAGAATATTCGAAAATTACTTAAAATTACGTTAAATATTTTATGTCGACTATATGTGTGCGCATATCTAGTGAAGCATAATTTTTGGAGCAGGATAAAAACACATGGTTTTTAGTTGACTTATAACCCTCTTCACGAAAACGAACTTAACGCAGTGGTATTGACGTAGTGGTTCATTACCCAGAAGATTAAAAATTTAACGCAAGAGCTAATTATACCCGTCGCATTAAGCACACGGACAGGAGAAATACTTTATTAATCATCAATTCTTTCACTGTCTATCTATTTAAAATAAAGCAAAAGTGCATCTGAGTATTTAAAAAATGAAGAAACCAAGTCTATGACAGTTCGATTTATTAAATTTACCTAATTCGGATATGTTTTTGCGCGAAAAAACACAGTCACTTTGACAGAGGAACATGCAAAGAGAAGGGACAAAAAAGGCCCCGGGCACCGGCGGCAAAGTCTGTTACCAGTCAAATTTTTATTCAATTGCGGAAGAGGGCGCAAAATTCACGCTATACCCCAGGTGCAGTTTTCTCTTCGTACGGCTCTGCTTTGACATTGGACATTATAATAAACAGAATATGCCAAACAAAGAAAAACGGGTAGGAGTCAAGAGTAATACTGTGCCTTTGTGCGATCAGTTCAGGCAGAAAGATCTATTACCGCAAGTCATTTGGAAAGGCTGTAACGTATCTGTCTTAAAATGGATTTTTCAAGATCTACTATAGATCCACATTCTTTTGCGGAACCAGGTATTTAATTATTTAATTGTCTACATAAACATAATATATAAAACTTCAAGTTTATTTATTTATTTCTTCTTAAACAAATAGAATAAGGAATATTTGCGGAAATTATTAAGATGTTTGAAAGACGAAACTGTTGCACACATATTATATATAATACTTAGCTCTTTAGAAATTTATAATTTTTAAAAGTATTTAAATTATTCGTTCACTGCAGTTTTAATTAACAGATAGCATTCTACGCATTTCATTGAATACATAAAATATATTTTACTCTTACAATTAGCATAAAAATCTAAAAATTGTGCGCATTTTACAAATAATATCGTACACGTTATTACCATAATGATTCTCATTTCAACTGTGTTATTATTATTATTTTTTGTCATGTACTTATTTATTATATCCATATATCATTACTTATTACTCATGTTTTTTTTATTTCTGTATCTTTTGAATTATAAGAATTGGCACGTGTAAAAAATACCAATTTAGAATTGATTGTGGATTTTGATAACAAAGTTCTCAAAGGAAAAGCGATTTTAACGATAAAAAGGAAACCTTCGGCTAGTGAAATAGTAAGTAAATGTTTTCCTTCGTATCAAACAATAATTTTGTTTGTTATTTTATAATATGTAAATATCGAATAATTAGATTTTAGATAACCTAAAACTTGTTATATCAAGTGTCACAAACGTACTCGATGGAAAGCCTTTACGTCATCACATTGTAAAATGTTCTGCCCTTGGAAGTTTATTTTGCGTAGAGTTACCACCAGCTGTTGATATTTACACTTTTAACCCTGAGTAAGTATAAAATATTTGTCGAAAAGTATAATTACTAACGATTATTAATTTAAGAATTTAATACACCCATAATGCGATACTTTCAGATGTAAAATTCAGATTGAATACAAAACAACTGAAAACTCTCCTGCATTACATTGGTTAACACCTGCACAAACTGCCGATGGTAAACATCACTTTCTACTGTCTCACAACAAGGTAAACTGGCTAAACAAAGACGTTTTTCTAATATATTAACATAGATTATGTAAAAATGTCTATATTTCAGCTAATATATGCTAGAGCATGGTTTCCCTGCCAGGATACATCGTCTGTCAAATCTACGTACACCGCTAAGGTAAGAATTTTATCACAGTAGTATTTGTATGCATTCCGTACTAAGACTTATTCATTTATATGAAACGACATACAATTGATCGACATTATTGACATTATTGATAAAAGTGGTAAAAATTTGCAATAAAATATAATTCGTCAAAAAGTGATTAAGTATAGAAAAAACACTTGAATAATTTTAAATATTAAAACTTATTTTTTTAAAAATTACATTTTTTTAATGCACTTTTAGTTAAATTTAAATAAAATATTAATTTAATTCATAATCATTGTCTATTAAATTTTATTTCTTAGATTTCGGTACCAAAAAATTATAGAGTTCTAATGTCCGCAATTTTGAATAATAAATACGAGAGTGGGGAACTAAACGTATATGAATTCCATCAAATGAATCCGGTACCATCACATGCGGTGATTATTGCTGTGGGCTTACTAGAGGAAAGAAAACTTAATGCAAAATCAAATATATTCGCCGAGAGCAAATTTATTCGCGAAAGTATCGATACATTTGAGACAAATTTTAGTAAGATTGAAAAAATGTTGGAGATTGCCGAAAGTATGTGTGGATCTTATTTGTGGGGTAAAGTATATTATGATTAAACTTGTTGACCTTGGTTTATTTAAATTTCTACATGCAATTAATGAATTTTATTATTGCGCATTATAATTTCTCTTTTTTTGCATATTGTTATTATTTTTTGCTATTACATGTAAAACGATGTCTCTATAGATAGATACGATATATGTGTGCTTCCACGAAGTATCGCCCATTTCGAAATAGAATGTCCATGCGTGACATTTATTCCACCGACTCTACTTTATGGAGATTTTACTTGTGTCGGTTTATTTGCTCGCAACATCTCACAGAGCTGGACAGGAAATTTAGTTACGTGTTGCAATTATGAGAATTTGTGGTTAAATAAGAGTTTCAACATTTTTATAAGTAGAAAAATTGAAAGCAAACTATTAACAGAGATATTATTTTCTGAGCGTCACAAGGCACATCTATTACCAGAGATTGAACATGACATTAAGAATTTTCTCCAGTGCGAGGGACTAGAAAACCTGCAAAAAATGGTATGGTATATATAAACATTGATTAGATCAAAGAAATAAAGTAATAAATAATGTTACTAAAGAACAAGATTTTATATTATACACACAACAAACACACAACAAATTTTTGCATTTTTACTGTATTAGATTCTAAAATTGTATTATAGGAATTTGGCTCGCTAAAGTGCTTAAAACCCAATTTGACGAATTTGTTGCTCTATGAAGCTACTGAATACGTGCCTTATGAGTGGGGATGCGTGCTTTTAACTCATCTAGAGTACATGTTAGAATTAGAAAAATCTTTGGTATTTGAACCATTTCTTAAATCTTATTTTCTCAAATTTGCCTTTAAAAGTATAAACACTCAAGATTGGATAAAGTACTTATATTTATATTTTTCTGACAAGAAAGAAAAGAAGGTAATATGTCTTTTATACGTACAAACTACACTTTCACTAATATTCATATTTTTAGCTTTTAAAAATAATCACTTTACTGTTGTTTTCAGATATTATATGATTTTACATTGGGCAAGTGGCTCTACGATATTGTTTCTCCACTTATGGTCCCACTGTTCCCATCCGCATCAGGAATGACTAAATGGGAAGTAAAATGTCTCGACCTAGCAGATAGATGGGTTAAATGGAATTGTAAAACCGATAGAATACCTCCTATGTTAATAGATGAAAGGCACCCTTGTGACGCTGAGAAAATAATATTTTTAAGCAGCCTACATTCTTCTTATGAAAGTTTGACTATACACAAACTGAGATTAATTTCATGTCGTTACGCTTTTGATTGCCAAAATGCTAAAATACGGTAAATATCTTTTACAGAAATTCAAATGATTATTTGGCTAGTAATTAATTACTTATTTTCAGTATTAAAAGCAATGTTAACAGTGCTTTTAATGCTCAGAATAAGTAATTAATCACTAGTCAAATAATCACTTACAGTATTAAATTTTTGTAAGCGACGCACATCTTAATTCAGATTAACAAACTATTACTTAACGTAAAACGCATATATCGCAGATGTCTTTGGCTGCTATTGTGCATTAAAGTTCGATGGGTTGGAAAAGTGGAATCAGCTTTGTACTTTGCCAGTCAAAATTGTTCGCCAGATTATGCATGTGATATATTTCAACATTTGTACGAGTGGACGGAAATGCGTCCAATAGCGATCAAAACATATATTTACAATAAAGGCAAGATGTTATATGAAACCCAGGAGAAATTGGCCACTATTTTACATCTAAATTGATAATTATCTGGTTAATAATTAACTTAATTTTCTTCTTTACAAGGTGAGTCATCAGTAACTGTAATATAAAATAATTCATTTATTATATAGAAAGAAACGCTTGAGAAATATTAAATTCTCTATGAAACAAATATAGTAAAAACTAATTCCTTAGCACGCATTTTATATAAGATAACATCGTTGAAATTTAAAATGTCAACAGTTGTAGAGCCAATGATTGGAGGTAGTTTGGTTCGCTGTGAAGCACGATGATAATTCGCGTTAAATCATCAAAAATCGTATAAATTTGTGAAAATAAAAAAATTTTTTTCTATACAGAATATCGTGCATGAAGTTAATTGTAGTAATGTAATTTTTTGTATGTAATATAAATATATCTGCATAAGTGTCTAAATTTCACTCTCCTTACAAAATGGACTATGCGTATTATTGAAATCAACTCTTGACAAGAAGTTTGAATCTTGGATTTATGTAAATAAATTCTCATTGTTATTTCCTTGTTGTTGCGTTATCATAACTTTCACTTTGTCTATTTGATTTAAAAAATTATTAAATAGGGTAAAAGGATTGTTACTTCATATTTTGAATTTGAGACAAATTTATAATGTATATTACTAATGTTAAATATTTTTACTTTTTAATTTGTAATATATTAGGATCAATTTTCATTGTCTATCATTTTCGCAACACCTATGACGTTATCGCTTATGGATTCTGATATCCATATGACGATCCTATTAACGAGTGTCGTTTGCTAGATTAAAATTGCTAATAAATTGCAAAATGATTCGCATTCCAGCGAATTTGTGCGCTAAAATTGAATAAATTATTAAATATCTAATGCTCAAAAGAGTAACAAATTAATTAATGATAATGAGCATTGAGTCGATCGCAACGAGGTGTTAGCGTTGTAAAATTTGTATTTGTGATAAAATAATCTACAGACGTTTCGGTTTGTACTAAACCATATTCTCAGTGTAGAGTTACAAAACCGAAAAAATTAAGATATAATACACATAATTATAATTACAAAAAAAGACAAAGAAATTAAGACATATATAGTTCCTATGTATAATATAACTACAAAAAAATAGAAAGATTAAAAACAATTACTAATTAAAACGCAATACACATAATTATCGCATAAGAAAATTGCTGTGTTGTAAATTTCGACGAATCACACTGTAATGTTGTAAAAAATATTTTCTAATGCTTACTGTTTTGGTTTACAAATAAATGATGTTACATATTAAAAATTTTAGGTCACACATAAGCCGATTTCTATTTGACGATCTGATATATTATACCGATATACGTAATGTCAACTTGTTGATAAACGTCGAGACAAACGTTATACAGCACATACAATATCATTATCCACATTAACAATCACATAACAAACGTTATAAATTTTTACTCAGTAAATTTAAATATAACTGAAACATTGATTAATTAGTCCCTAAACAGAGATATATCAAGAGTTATCGCTCATATATTGAGGAATTGTAAATAGTATATATATATATATATATATATATATATATATATATATCTTATTTTACATAATACTTATCATATATGCAGTTATAATAAGGTACATGTCAATAGTATTTTAATACCTTCAAGATTCTTGCAATTGTGACTACCTCCAAATTATTTTTTTACAAATATAATTGTTTTCAGCGTTTTCATTGTTTCTAAATTTTTGAAATTTTTATATTTGCAAAGTTAAAGTATTTAAATATTGTATATTTCAAGATGATAAAAATATTTCTCTTTCATCTCTTCTCTAATTAATATAAAATCATTACACAACCTTTATCGAAACTTATATAGAAATCTCAATTATATATATCCTTGTTTTTATTTTTACTATTTCTTATTTTTGTTTCTTATTGTCTGCTTTGTTTGCTCTTTGCGCGTAAATATCAGGTATTTTCTTCCCTGAGCGACGCAAAGAAAGCACATGCCTGAAATTGACAATAATACAATCATGCAATTAAGCCTCGCTTGGAGGGCAGGCGAATTAAAGTCGTCAGACAATTTCTCGTAAGACTTTTTCTTTATTTCTCTGTACAACTTGCGGGCAACGTCTCGTATTAGTAGTCAGAATGTTAGAGGCGACGCGACAGTAAGATTAGAAGTGATAGCCACATCGCGGTTCGGGAGAAAGATCATAGCCGATGGATCGTCGATTAGCGACGCCTGAATTTCCGAGAAATCCACGAAATCTCACGATCGCGTTTGAAATAGGTCGTCTAAACGATCCGTGACTTGACACAAAGCGGAATAAGTATACTATACATGTGCGAATTATAATACACACATGTAGGTATGTGAATAATAAGAAACATTGGCATTACATTTTGATATCCCGGCAGATTTATATCGTTCTAACTTCTAACCGTCTTTGTTAAGTATTTTATTTACACGTGTGTTGACACTAACATAAAGTACTTATTATAATACGTATACCTTTGTCAGTTCTCGGAGATTTCCCAGGACGGTCAGATCGTTCTCTTTACATTATTGTATTAAACACTCTACCAAACCCACATCAAGGTAAGAAATACAAATGTGTTGCATTATAAAAGTTTGCATTATATTTTAGAAACTTTACTATGGACAAAGAAGTAATATATAATTGGAAAGCACGTTTTCTTCTACTCAAGAATTATTGGAATATAGTAATCAAAAAGCAAATGCAAGTTGTGTGATATCATAATATAATATAAAAAAATATATACAAAAAATCTTGACCTACAATAATAACTAATTTTATTACTTGATACATAAAATTCGTGGAAATGATCTATAATGATTAACATGATCAACATTAGAATGCTATACGCTGTCACGTCAAACTTAAAAATTGAGTAACGTTTTCCTGACTGTTTTTATTTGTTTTAAAATATTTATTAAATATGTATATAGTTAAATAATTTTTGAGTACTTTGCATAGAATTCTAAATAAAATTTTAGAAAAAATTTAAATTTTTTGTAAGCAACCTTGTAATAATCAATTTAATTAAGTAACATGTACTTTAATAAAATAAAATGCTTTGCATAGACTCGAAATCATTGTATTCTTTTAATACGCATCTACTTAATTTTAAAGGAATGAAAATTGTTATGTATTACTGAATTGATGAGTTTTTATGCAAATATGTCACATTAAGTAATATTATAAACATTTCTTGTTACAAAACATACACTGCAAATAGTTGAAATACAAATACAAATAATAACTTCTAAAAGAATTCTAATGATGCCTGATTCATGAAAATAAGAAAGTTTTTATTATTAATATCGTATATTTAAATATCCCAGTAAGCAAGAAACGTCAAGAAACATTTCAACTACATTGCATTAATGTTAAAACGTTGCTGTAATGTAGTTAAAATGTTTTTTGATGTTTCTTGCTTACTAGGATGTACATAATACACATCATGCTTTTCCTAATATAATAAGCAACCAATGTAATCTCTTTAAGTTTCTTAATGATTCGTAGAGCAAAATGATAAGAATATTGGATAAACTTACTTTTATACCAACCCTCGTACATATTTAAGTAAAAATAACCGTACAAAATTACCTTTTTAAAAAAAAGGTAAAAAAGAGCGCCAAGTACACGCATAGTAGTGTATATGTTGTTACCTAAAAAAAAAAGTGGTAGTATTATACCTCGAAAAAACCTAAGTAACAAGTGGTAGATCTTTATATCTCGAAAAATCTCGAAAAAATCTAAGCAGTAGTATCTTCATTTCCGAAAAATTATAACCCAAGTGATACACGTCACAAAATTATGTTACCTTATCAAAAAGAAGAGTCGCGCTTCAAGTGATCTATTACAATTACAAAAAAGAAATTATATCTCTTTAAATTAGAGCGCCAATTACAGAGAGAACATGTATGTTGCCTCAAAAAATAATTGTTGCATTACTTTGAAAAATCTTTACATTGTGTCAATTAGAAAAGAATGTATAATAACAATTTTATAAGATTAAAAAATTTTATTTAAATTTAACAAGGGAATACAAGATATTTAAATACAAAGTTATTTACATGTGTATTTTTTAATGGCCACAAAGAATTACAGAGGTAACAGTACAAAATAAAAATATTTTATTAAAATACATAAATTTTTCTTGTAAAAAAACTTGGCGCTGCTAGACCTCGAAATTTTAAATAAATAAGGACAACAATAAATAAAAATAATTCAGAAAAGAATGCGATGGGAGTAATATTAAATAATTATCAGCGTGGATGTGGGAGTGAGTGATATGGGTGTGCGTGACGACGCAGACGGCGGATAATGCGGCTTATAATTAAGTATAGAATAAGTTTAATTATTTATTTAAAATTTCGAGGTCTAGCAGCGCCAAGTTTTTTTACAAGAAAAATTTATGTATTTTAATAAAATATTTTTATTTTGTACTGTTACCTCTGTAATTCTTTATGGCCATTAAAAAATACACATGTAAATAACTTTGTATTTAAATATCTTGTATTCCCTTGTTAAATTTAAATAAAATTCTTTAATCTTATAAAATTGTTATTATACATTCTTTTCTAATTGACACAATGTAAAGATTTTTCAAAGTAATGCAACAATTATTTTTTGAGGCAACATACATGTTCTCTCTGTAATTGGCGCTCTAATTTAAAGAGATATAATTTCTTTTTTGTAATTGTAATAGATCACTTGAAGCGCGACTCTTCTTTTTGATAAGGTAACATAATTTTGTGACGTGTATCACTTGGGTTATAATTTTTCGGAAATGAAGATACTACTGCTTAGATTTTTTCGAGATTTTTCGAGATATAAAGATCTACCACTTGTTACTTAGGTTTTTTCGAGGTATAATACTACCACTTTTTTTTTTAGGTAACAACATATACACTACTATGCGTGTACTTGGCGCTCTTTTTTACCTTTTTTTAAAAAGGTAATTTTGTACGGATATCACGCCTTTTTGTAGTGTTACGCATCTTAATCTTATAAACAATATATCTTATAATCTTATAAACCGTATATAATACAAGGTATGAAGCTAAAAGTGTTACGGACTATTATTTTTAAAGAAAACAACAATTTAATATTTTGCTTAGTTTTTTTAAAATAATAATCTGTAACCCTTTTAGTTGTACACCTTGTATATATTTTTCAATTTCAACATAAAACATAATTGCAATAAAGCATGATTAATGTTAATAAGTCGTTAACTGTAAAATTCTTTATTTATTTTTATTTGCGTGTCTTACTGAATGTTGTTCGCAACTGTATATGTACCGATATCTTCAGGTATCGATATTTTTGATAATTATTTTTACGTCAGACATAATTTTAATTCATCCAATTTTTATTATGTCTAGACATAATTTTTGTCCAATTTTTATTATGTCTAGACATAATTTTAATTCAGCGATTTTTATTATGTCATGACATAATTTTAATTCTGCCGCTAGAGAAATTTAAGTCGATTGTTATGAATCAAGCTTGAATTCAATGTTTAGGTGTCCTAGGTTGCCGATGACGAGGTCCACATAGCGCGTTCTATAGTTTTCGGTGTCCAGGTGTATTAATACCTTGAATTCGATGGCCACGTGTTCCAAGTTGCCGATGACAAGGTCCACATAGTGCGCTTCGTAGTTTTCGGTGTCTACATGTATTAATACCTCGAATTTGATATCTATGTGTCCTACATTGGGTGCGTTCAGCCGATACTTCGCTAGCCTAGCAATCGTGAGCAGTCGCTCGTTTTCGCTCGTTTCCTCTCTTTCGACTTACTGGATTAAAAAGAGAGGAAACGAGCAAAAACGAGCGACTGCTCACGATTGCTAGGCTAGCGGAGTATCGGCTGAACGCACCCATTCAGATTTAAAGTTATTAATACACCTAGACACCAAAAACTATGAAGCGCACTATGTGGACCTCGTCATCAACAACCTGGGACACCTAGACATCAATTTCAAGGTATTAATACACGTAGACACCGAAAACTACGGAGCGCAATATGTGGACCTCGTCATCGGCAACCTGGGACACCTAGACATCAAATTCAACGTACGATTACACCTGGACACCGGAAACTATGAAGCGCACTATCTGGATCCCGTCATCGGCAACCTGGGATACGTGGACATCAAATTCAAAATATTAATACACGTAGACACCGAAAACTACGGAGCGCACTATGTGGACCTTGTCATCGGCAACCTGGGACACCTAGACATCGAATTCAACGTATAATTACACCTGGACACCAAAAACTATGAAGCACACTATCTGGATTTCGTCATTGGCAACCTGGGACACGTGAACATCGAATTCGAGGTATTATTACACCTAGACACCAAAAACTACGGAGCGCGATATCTGGACCTCGTCATCGGCAACCTGGGACACGTGGACATCGAATCCAAGGCATTAATACACGTGGACACCGAAAACTACGAAGCGCATTATGTGGACCTTGTCATCGGCAATCTGGGACACCTAGACATCGAATTCAACGTACGATTACACCTGGACACCGAAAACTATGAAGCGCATTATCTGGATCTCGTCATCGGCAACCTGGGATACGTGAACATCGAATTCAAGGTATTAATACACGTAGACACCGAAAACTACGGAGCGCACTGTGTGGACCTCGTCATCGGCAACCTGGGACACGTAGACATCGCATTCAACGTATTATTACACCTGGACACCAAAAACTACGAAGCGCACTATGTGGACCTCGTCATCGGCAACCTGGGACACGTGGATATCGAATTCAAGGTATTAATGTATTAATACACGTAGACACCGAAAACTACGGAGCGCACTATGTGGACCTTTGTTAAAATACTTTGTTAAAATACTGTGAAAACAATAAAATAAAATATAAAATTCTTTGCTATTACAATTATTTGTAACGGTAACGTGCATGTTACTTTACACAACCCTAGCTGCTAATTAAAGAAATAAAGAATGGAAAAAGTGTAAATGGTAAAAATCTACTCTTGGCCAACGTAAATGCTTTCTTTTTAATTTATTAAAAAATAATAATTAGCTAATGTAAATAGGCTCACCAAACAATCAAATTAAAAAAAAAAAAAAAAAAAAAACTTGTGTTAACGAGCCATGAAAATATAGGCCGGTATTCATAATCAGATCTTATTTCAAGACCGTCTTATAAGTAATATCTTAAGATGCTATGACATTTTAAGATATTGTACTTAAGATGGTTTTAAATATAAGAACCGACCACGAATACCGGCTATAGGTACCTAAGGCTGAGTTTCCACTGAGTGCGTCACGTGTCGCGTTGTCACAAGTTAACCAATCAAAACATCCCATTTCATTACATTCTTTTGATGGGATCGAAATTAAATGGGATGTTTTGATTGGTTCAACTCGGACAACGCGACGCGTGACGCGCTCAGTGGAAACTCAGTTTAAGAGTAGGCTTTTTGAGAATAAGGGTGTTTTCCACAAGGTGTGTATCGGATCGGTCCTTTATGTATTTCATTTTTTAAATATTGATCCTACTTATAAATAATAAACAAAAAGTAAACCTTAATTTTCCAAAAAACAATAACATAATAATTGCTTTTGTTTCCAAATCTAATTTTTTTTCCGTATACCAAAATTACCAATTTTCAGGTGCTTCAATAATTTAACTTTTTTGAACCGAAATTTTTTTGTGTATTTTCCTTTCAAGTACCATTAACTACAAAACCCTTGAACTACTTTTTCTTGTAGCCACACATTTAAGAGTTATGATATTATTTGTAAGAACTCGCATTTTTTACAGTTTTTTCTTGACGTTTCAACACAATTAACAAAAAAAAAATGCAACAGTTTGGCCTATGTAAGTATCAAGAGACACGGTAGTGTCTCGCGCCAAGTACGCGCGAAGCGAGACGCACCGTGACTCTTTTACGCGAACGCATGAGTTGCGAGTATCCGAGATTTTGAGATCTCAATAACGAGTGAACGGATCAACTTCTAAGTAGGTTCGATCGATAGCTTGGGGTTTGATTTATAAATAAGAGTCTTTTTTTTCGTTACGTGCCCTACGAGCGAAGATATTGCAATGCAAAGTCCAAATGTGGAAAATTTTTTTTTAAGAAACGTCCACGTCGGACAAAAATGGCGGCTGGTGTGTCACTTTCCCATTTTTGACACGAGAGTGCACTCGTGCACTGTCGCAGTGCGTGACAGTTTTTTACAACCTAGAAAAGGATAAGTGTAAGTGTGTGATAGTCGTGACCGTTGCCGCGTCGTGACAGATAGTGAAATATATATAAGTATTGACCGTAAAGAGCTGATGCCGAGAGATCTTTAAGAAGGAAGGTGTATCTACAAAATCGTACAAACACGTACGTATATGCTGCCTTGTAAAAGTTGTCAAACTGTATGTTTACGCGAGCGTTACTTTTGTAGTAACTTACGATAATTTACTCGTTTACGCGGGATGAATTATCATAAGTTGCTACAGAATCTCCATTTACGTGGAGGAATTATCGTATAATAAGTTACTACGGAAGTAAAACGCTCGCGTAAACATAGTATACGTGACAGATAGTGTGTGTGTGTGTGTGTGTGTACTACGTTTACGCGAGTGTTACTTCTGTAGTAACTTACGATAATTCACTCGTTTACGCGGAGTAAATTATCGTAAGTTACTACAAAATCCCGTTTAAGTATTTCAAGTTCCAGGTGGTTAAACCACTAGATGTGAAGACCAAGTTTTATAACGCAGAAGTAATATTTAGATATCTATTGTATTAACGATACTTTATACGATTGTTATTGTAGTCTGATAATGTGTTTTCATGATAATATTTCTTGAAGTCAGATGAGGTTTATCTCGAAGCACAAATACAGAATCTAACATCTGGGCCAATTTGCTTAGAAAAAGTAGCTCTCGAGTCGTCCCACTTTATTAGTAGTAAGTTTTTACTAATTATGACAATGTTGAGTTGGAATCTTAAATTCAAAACGCATCATTTTTCAGTAACTACGTTGAATACAAACGACAAAGGGGAATCTATCTACGGAAGTGTAAATCAGTTAGATACAGGCTGTAGTAGACAATATCTGTATTGTTTAAAACCACAGTCAAGCTTATTGAAAGATTCGAAAATGATGCAAAATGCTACAAATATTGGCAAACTGGACATCGTGTGGAGAAGCAATTTGAGAGAAAGAGGAAGATTGCAAACGAGTCAATTGCAGAGAATGGTATGTTACGTTATTCCTCAACGAATATGATTATGTATAAAATTGTTCCAATGTTGTCTCAGGCACCTGAATATGGAGATCTAAGGGTTATCATAAAGAATATTCCTTTAAAAGCTCATCTTGAAGAACCAGTTAATTGTACATGCCATATAATAAATACATCGTAAGTACGATTACATCAAAAGAATATATAGAATTATTGTGAATATAATAACAATTTTTTCACCCTCTTCTATAGAGAAAGAAGTAAGAAGAAAGAATTGTTATTGAGTTTGGAGTCGAATAATTCCGTAGCTTGGTGCGGGATGTCTGACACAAAAATTGGCACTCTGAAACCCGGCGCTTCCATGGACATACCTCTCTGTTTCATTACCTTAGATACAGGCATTATCGTAAGTGATTTACGGGAATTACGAAGATTACGGGGATGCACTGTACTTAGTATCGTTTCTTTACAGACTATTTCCGGTTTAAAACTTACGGACACATTTTTAAAACGAGTCTACGACTACGACGACTTGGCACAAATTTTCGTCAATCAGATTGAAAAATATGCATGTAATAAAGATACTTTGTAAATGATAAGAGTACTCAACTACACGGCATTTATTATTTATAAACATAATAAAAATTACATCAAGATATTCTTACATAAATACGTGTATGGATGTATGTCAGAGTTACTCCAAAGTGAGATCGTTCATAAATATTCATCGAACGTTGACATTTTTTCAGCTTCGCTGACTGCCCCTACCGCACATGCGAGTAACGTTTGAACGTCTCGCGGTTCATTACCACCGAAAACATATCCATTGGCTTTATCCACCGCGTTCTTTACTTGTAGCAACATGGCTTTGTTGTTAACGTCCAATGGTATAAAACTGACAAGACTGTAGTTCTTGATTATTGATACCAGTGCAGCATTAAGTTTTTTGTATCTATAAAACATTAGACCTGTTTAAAAACTTTCTGCGTATTTCGGTTTTTAATGAAATATCTTTATTTAATTACGTTTAGCATACTTTGCAGTAAAGGGATCTTCATCCAATCGTTCCAAGAGATACTTTAAATCTAGTACTTCAGTGTAGTAATCTATATTGAATGCTAGGTGATCGCCGAACTTTTTCATCTCGTCAAACTTCGTCATGATATTTACATGAGGTAAACCTATTTGTAACATCACCGTTGTGCAAAGAGTTAGAGAGGACAAGTATTTTCCTATAAATTATAATGATTGTATTGAGCAATGAAACGCTAATAATTTCATATAGTTGGTCATTTAACTAATTCGATCAAGTGCATTAATGCCTACCAGGATCGCTACAATGATGCGAATCCACGAGATGCACGCTGCATAATCTCACTAAATTCTAATTCAATTCCTCGGCTATCTGGCTCACGGATTTATGATGCGTATATAATTCAACCTATCACATTAAACGCTATTTGGCATTATCGGACATAAGATAGAAAAGAATAATTTTGAAAATAGGAGAGAAACCCACTTGACCAGGACAATCAAAAATAAGGTAGTGATCCTTTAAATTTAAGATTTTTGTGATAAGCCATTTGACGTTGATTGCCAAAAATTCCATGCAGTAAATTAAAGCTCCATTTGGTCCAAGTTTACAGTGCGTCATGGCCTCTTCGTGTTTAATTAATTCAGATATATCTGCCGCTGTGTGGAGTGTACTCCATATTTTCGTTTGCCGGATCTAAAAATGCAACGATTGTGTGCTTTAGATTTAGTCAGGAAGGAAGCAATTAAAATATAACATTTACACACCAATATTAATAACAGCCATTTTTCTCCCAATAGACTCCAAGAATTTGGACATTGCATTGCAATACGTTGTTTTCCCACTGCCGGGTGGGCCGATAACAAGTTGACCAAAGATTAAGCTCATGGCGATTCAATGATTACTATAATTTTATCTGATTTACAGCAGCGACGATGGATTTCAAGGTCTCCAGATTATAATCTTTTAGTGCTATTGACAGTAGCAACGGTTTCTCAATGTTTATTTGTTGCGCTATGTATCTAGCGGCTACATGAACGTCATTGTTGTCGCTGCCAAAAACGGTCCTAATTTTAAGGGAATATTAATTTAGATAGATATAATGCATTAAGCAACGCGGTGAACTATTTTACTTACATTATGATAATATATTAATCGCTACATTGTTGTTAAACTTATAATAACGTTCTTACTTACTTTATCGAGAATACATCGCTGTTGTAACCGTTCACAGCGGATTCGCGATTTATCGTCAATAACGTTCCGAGCTTTTTAAAGTGCGTTACAATCAGCAGTGTGCGATTGCTGTAAAAATAAAAACGTGATAAATAAATATAACGTAAATAAATATAACCGTGTCCCAACAAGAAGACGCGTACAGATCATTGTCCAATACCTGTACGATTTTAAAACGATATCAGTGTGATGGCCATTTGTAACGATACCGCAAGCACGTTCACTCATATTTCGTTAGCACTAAATTCCGAGGTCTTGCGAAGAGCTATCATAACCTATCTACTCCAGATTGTGACTCCAGCTTCCTGATGACATGACCAATCAATCACATACAAAAAATGCATGTGCATTGTGCACACGTTACCGCGGAAAGCGCCCTCGAGTGAACAAACTATACCGCACGTGTCCACGTGTGTGTAAAGCTTGATCCACACTGATTTATTCGATGCAGTCGCAATGAAGCGGCTAACTTTAACAGAAACGCCGGCGTTTGTTAGGCGATTTAAAAAAAAAAAAAAATGACAGCGCTCTTTATACAAAATAAAAAAAAAACCGCCCGAGCTCTTAGCAGTTTTAAAGAATCCGCACGGGGTATCAATTAAATCGCACATGCTTTTAAAAAAATTACACGCGGCTTCAACAAACCCGCCGCGGTTTTATAGAAACCGCACGCGCGGTATAAAAAATCCGGACGCGGTTTCAAGAGAAAAACACACGCGGTTTTGAAAAGATTTCTTCAAAATCGCGCGCGATATTAAAGGAAACGCACGCGAACTTCAGTAATTTTTTTTAAACGTGTAAAAAACTGGCTATAGTTAATACTTTCTTTTTTTAAATAATTCTGTGTTTTAAATTCTTTTGTTATTAATAACTAACTATATTTATTTCATATTGCTTAAGATGATTATAATTCCATCGATATATATCAATTATACTATGAGCGTTCCTGAAATGAAGGATAAAGCATCCCACGCTTTACGTGTCTGGTGGCTCGATGATGTTATGATACGAATGTCGAAAGGGAGATGGTAGGCGTCGACAACGAAATCGGCTCGAAATGTTCAACCAAGTCCCAGATCTGTTGTAAAGTACTTTTTATTCACTAGTTAAAATTAAAAGGTATATATAGAAGAAATAAATGGAAACTGTCGTCTCACTTCTCGTCTTGATCACATCACCGTTTTGTTTGCTCAAGTTCGTAAAACTCACGGGTCGAAAAGACGAATTGTACGCAACTATTGTACGAATTGTGTATAATTATTATGTACAAGGCAACATACGAGTTATGCGTAACTTATTGTATTATATTATACTTACTTATTACATGGATACAAGGCAAATGTATGACACTACGGCACGCGCGAGTGTGCCACAGAGATTCGCGAAGAAGAAATAATCTAGGATCTAGAAACAGCCTGACTTCAAGTAGAGATTTTATTGAAATATAAGGAATCTGTACCAGACAGAACTAAAATTACCGTTGAATTTGGTGCTACCGGGGTTCACGTATCGTATATGCCTGGCGTAGTCACTGCGTTATCGTTTCGTGCCCTTCTTTTCTCTCCCTTTTTCTTCTCTTTTCCTCCTTTATCGTATAAGTAGTCTGAATATATTTATAAGTACAGAAATAATATCGAAGGTACGCGCACAGTCTATCTCGAAGTTCTAAATGACATGCCTTATGGATGACATGCCTTTTTTAGAAGAGGATGCGTAACACTACAAAACGCATGATATCAGTACAAAATTACCTTTTTCAAAAAAGGTAAAAAAAGGGCGCCAAGTACACGCGTGGTTGTTACCTCGAAAAAAAAAACCAAGTGGTAGTATCATTAATTTTATTCAAAAATAAATAAAATTTATTCTAACCTAGGTGGTAGTAGCTTTAATTTTTTTAAACAAAATTATTAAATTACAAAATTGTTACTTTATTTAATCCAAGTGATATCTACTTCGAAAAAGCCTAAATATAACAAGTGGTATCTATTAAAAAAAAAAAAAAATGTGAAATCTTTTAATACTGCGCCAATTACAAAGAGAATATATACCTTAAAAAAAACCAAGTGGTATGTATCTTTGTATTCCTGAGAGTCTTTCTATCAACCCAAGTGGTAATAGTTTTAATTCTCCTTGATAAAGTTATAATATTACAAAGAATTATTTTAATCACAAAGAATTAAAGAGGTAACATTATAAAATAAAAATATATTTAATTAAAATAAAATAAATAAATTTTTCTTGTAAAAAACTTGGCGCTGCGCTTTGTCCAAGGTCAACCTAGACAAACTTGCATAGGTGCATATAAGCATATGCATAAAGAGATGGATTGGTCTATTTCCTTTTGCACATATACATATAAACCAATTAATTTCTTATGTTTATGCGCTATGCAAATTTGTCTGGATAAGAGCCTCCGCACAAGACTCTCGTATGATATCGTAGCGTAACGTAACGTGGATTAACGCACAAGAAACGTATCGGTTAGAGCCTCCGCACAAAATTTTCGTATGGTAACGTAACGTAGATCAACGCACAAGAAACGTATTGACGTATAATGCCCGATCTACAATAGCTGTAGTAAGCTGTAGTAAGCCTCAAGCCGTAAGAAATTGACCAATTACAGGCGAATGTGAGGAGAATAATCGACTGTGATTGGTCAATTTCTTACATCTTGAGGCTTACTACAGCTTACTACAGCTATTGTAGATCGGGCATAAAGCGTCATCTACAATGGCAGCAGGAGTATACAGTAAGACGTAAGCAGTAAGTTATTGACTAATGGAATTTTTACAATTCAAGAATAATCGACTGTAATTGGTCAATAGAATAGTTTACTGCTTACGTCTTATTGCATACTCCTGCTGCCATTGTAGACGACGCTTAACGCCGTAACTATACGTTTCTTGTGCGTTGACCCACGTTTCGTTACACTACGTTGCCATACGAAAGTCTTGTGCAAAGGTTCTAAACCTTAAAAAAGCAGCGCCAAGTTTTTTACAAGAAAAATTTATTTATTTTATTTTAATTAAATATTTTTATTTTATAATGTTACCTCTTTAATTCTTTGTGATTAAAATAATTCTTTGTAATATTATAACTTTATCAAGGAGAATTAAAACTATTACCACTTGGGTTGATAGAAAGACTCTCAGGAATACAAAGATACATACCACTTGGTTTTTTTAAAGGTATATATTCTCTTTGTAATTGGCGCAGTATTAAAAGATTTCACATTTTTTTTTTTTTTTTTTTAATAGATACCACTTGTTATATTTAGGCTTTTTCGAAGTAGATATCACTTGGATTAAATAAAGTAACAATTTTGTAATTTAATAATTTTGTTTAAAAAAATTAAAGCTACTACCACCTAGGTTAGAATAAATTTTATTTATTTTTGAATAAAATTAATGATACTACCACTTGGTTTTTTTTTCGAGGTAACAACACGCGTGTACTTGGCGCCCTTTTTTTACCTTTTTTGAAAAAGGTAATTTTGTACTGATAGAAATCACTTCTTGAAACCTTAAAGATGATACATAAATTTCTTGTAACATAAAAACGTTTTTAAACGCCCTCTGGCCTTAAAAGTCCTAAAGTGTCCGGCTGAGTGCTCTAAAAATACGGGGTCCGCGCATTGTTAATATGAACATAAAATAATATAATAATATAAAATAATAAATAACTATTTTTGATTGACCGGAAAAATATTTTTAACATATTCTTTTGCTTTTATTAAAAGACATATCGTAAAAGAGATGTCACGAATCAATCACGAAAGATTTACAAACGAAATACGCTTTAGAAAAATTATAACTAATTAAATTTAGTAATTTCTGTCGGCTAGCTTCATACCAGGTAATGCGTGGCCAATAATCGCCCGCTAGTTACAGAAAGGTGAGAAGTGATTAGCCACCGCATCGACTTCCGCCATGCAAAATGCGTCGACGTGCTTTTTGTGCGCATGAGCCTTGAGTACATTTTGCGCATGCGCAGCACAGTTATCTGCGCAGTATAACCATATTAACTGAACTAATTTTGCAAATAACTCAGAAATTTATTAATTCACAAACGTTACACTGGTATATTCGTAAATTACATACAATTTCCTATTAATTACAGTTATCAGTAATCAAAAATCTATTTGTTATTAAAAAGTGTCGGCTGACATCATTGGCCAAAATAAAATTGTTAATTTATACAAACAAACTAATTGTTCACAAACGTTAAAAACTGACTCATAATTAATTACAAACGATTTACAAACGAAATACACAGAAAAATTAAAAATTATCAAATTTAGTAATTTTATGTAATATATATTTAATTGCGGATTATCTGCAGTGAAGAAATAATAATCAATATCGAGTCGAAATCGATTTATTCTGAGTTAAAAAGTCATCGAAAGTTGTGCCATAAATCAATCGAAATCGATGAATATTTCAATTTTACTTTTCGATATACGTTTTTGATGTCAATTATTAGACGCCGATTCGATAGGTCATTTCTCGCTGGGAACCGCCTTTTTAACCGCTTTTATGGAGCGTTTTAACTCTCGTATTAACGTATTAACTCTGAATACTCCTCCGGAGGCAGTCCGGAGGTTCGTGCTTTTAAGGAGGCTCTTACCCGGCTGCTCTAATCAATGTAGCAACCAAAAAATTATCATTAATAATTGGTTATAAAATTATCAAAAAATTAAATAAAAAAATAAATAATGATTTTTACATAGTGTAAGAGTAAGGGTGCGTTCGGGGAGCGCGCTATTAGCGCTATTGCATCATTCTATCTTTATCGCTCAACAAGTGTAGAACAAGGATAGAATAAGCAAATAGCGCTAATAGCGCGCTCCCCGAACGCAGCCTAATGTTCTATTAGTGTAAATATTAAAATTTATACAATAAGTCAATTGACTACGTCAGTGCTAAAGAGCAGAATAATAACATGCGCGTGTTACAACATCGTCTGCAGTAGAGTCTATATAAAGGGACTCTAGTAGAGTCCTATATATAGAAAGAAGCGCGATCTGTGCCGCCTTTTCTGATTGGTCGCCGGGATCCGACATGTCGTTCCCAAGCATGAGATTCAAACTGTGGTCTGGCGGTAGATTTGCGGTGTTAAGTGAGCGAAATGACAGAATCAGACAGAAGAATTCTACAAAAAAAGTGAGTATTGAAGTGTTTCCTACATTTGTGAGAAAACCTGACAAATAATATAAGATTTATTTCTTCTATCCTTTAGTTAATATACTGTAAGTGTTTTGCATTAACCTTTGAAATTTAGAAAAATCGATTAGTGTTTAAACGTAATGTCAATTTGGCAAAATATCTTTGCCACTGCAGTTCATGAATATATTATACGTATCTGAATTCTGCAGATGGTACGTCGTTGTTGTGCCCCGAACTGCAAAAGTCGGGATGGGCAAGGAATCACGCTCTTCTCTATCCCCAAGGAGAAAGACCGAAGAGAAATATGGATCAAAATTATACGCCGCGTTTTATGTAATCCCAACTGGAACCCACACTCAAAGAGTTCTCTGTGTGAGGTAGGTGGACATTTAAAGCCATTAACTATTATTGCTCTTTTTCAGACGTCTTATATATGGCTTATGCATTTCTGATGTACAGACTCACTTTGACGGGAACCAGTGGGAGATGTCAAGGATGGACGGTTTGCGGAAGTTGCGCATCTCGGTTGTCCCAACTTCTTTCTACGAGAGCAGTATTCTGAATAAAACTTCCCGCAGACCTTCTAAGCATCAGTCTTCACATTCGGACCACCTCTACTCCTCCACTCCTTTATGTGACTCTAAGCAGAGGATAGGACGAGGTGACCACCCATATTCTGGTTTCAGACATAAAACTTTCCAAGATATCGGAAATGTCAGTATTGTTTGTATGGATGAATCTATGGGTTCCTTAGCTGATCCATCGGATACCACTCTTATGATATGTGGTGACTCTGGTGTAGGTAATGACGAGAGAGAGTGCAGCGAGTTGTGGGGATATGCCCCTTACAAATAGCAATGAATGCTGTGATCATACATTGGCTGTGAATAGTAGTGGAAACTCGCCTCCTCCTGCTGCGCCATGTGAAAGTGTGGAATCAGAATCTCTTTTTCCTTGTAAGAGTCCGAGTGTGTCTAGCTTTGCAAGCGATACAAACGTTGGTTGTGATGCTGGAAAAACTCTGAATGGTGTTCATGACAAACCTGATGCTGCAAGTGACATAGAAATGCTGAAAGAGAATATCCGCAGCAAAGAAGAAGCCTTTCAGAAGTTGCAGCAAAAA
Source organism: Temnothorax americanus (assembly GCF_048541705.1). NCBI lineage: Eukaryota > Metazoa > Arthropoda > Insecta > Hymenoptera > Formicidae > Temnothorax > Temnothorax americanus. The sequence continues at coordinate 3,841,920 of NW_027509329.1, forward strand.
TTGAATATTCCCATCTATACGCTCCTTGCAAAATAAAGTTAAGAACTGCAGATTTGATAGTGGTATTATAGATGAGGTATTTGACATGATGCACTATGAAGTCCCATGTATGCCAGACCCTGACAAGGACTGTATACTAGTTATGGATGAAATTGCAATTAAAGAAGGTGAGGTGTATGATACAAGACTGAAGAAAATAATTGGCAAATGCACTTTTCCTACCCATTCTGGACTTGCTAGAAAAGCATTAGTGTTTATGCTTGCAGGTTGTTCCCTCCGCTGGAAATTTCCAGTTGCATATTACTTTACATGTAAAGTAGATGAAGAATTGCTTGAGGTGGAAAATGCAACAGGAAAAGCTATGCAATCAATAGTTCTGCAAATTCTGAAAAAGGCAGAAGGTATTGGGCTGAGGGTTTGCTGTGTTATAAGTGATATGGGTTCCGACAATAGAAGTGTGTGGAAGGCATTTGGTGTAAAATGTACCAGGAGCGAGGTCAAAGTCAACATACTACATCCTGAGAGGTCTGGAGATGAGCTGATATTCATGCCTGACCCAGTTCATGCCTTCAAAAATATTGCCACTATGCTGAACGCTAACAAAGTTATCTCACTCTCCCTGGACATTGTTAATAGTGAAAATCTTGTAACACACGGATGAAGTAAACATTGCTCACCTTGATGATTTAATGGACCACGAGAAGCAGTTTGAGCTCAAAATTGCCTTCAGACTGAAAGAGAAGAACCTTTATTGCACCAACAATTTTGCTAAATGAAGACAAGTACGAGTAGAGCAGTGCTGCTATAGTTAAAGAGTATTGTTTCAGCAGTAAGACAATGGCCATGCATGCGGCTGTGCAATAAGTTGGCTCCTCTGCCTGCCAAACTGCAATGAATAAGTTATTTTTATTTGATGAGTTGTTTTTTATATTTTACGAGTTATTTTTTATTTTATAAGTTATTTTTATGTATATCTGTATGACTGAACACAAGTTGAACTTTTTTTTACTTGTTTTTGTGTCTCATTCAAATGTATTTATGTATATTCTTATAGTTGGATGCTTTTAGTTGAAAGGTATACTTTACTCTAGTACAAAGTTTGATTTCTATTGGCTGTGTACTGTATATTTATGCTGTGCTAAGTATTCTACGGTGATATGTAAGTAATATAGGGTAAACCAGCCAGTGAATGAACGGGGTCCAGTGAATGAACACAAAATCACTTATATTTTAAATATGGAAAAAATTATGGGTCAAAGATAAATGATTTTGTGATGAAAATTAAGAGAAAAATTAACAGGTGGCGTTGAGATCAATGTCACGGTTATAAACAAAGTGTCGACTTAAGGAGAAATATTTTTATGCTTATGACGTGCAAGCTAATAAGAGGTTAATTTTGGAGAGGTTGCGATTTTACGTTTGAATAAGCGTTATAATTGATTTTCGAAGGTAAATATATTGCATCATATAAGTAAAGATAAAGTCAATATTTTATTTTGTCAAACATTTTTCTGTAAATTCGTAAAAATACATAATGATGTCTATTCACTGGTGTGATTTTCTAACCTTTTCCCAGTAAATGAACATGTGGGCTCTATTTTGGTAATTAGGTAGTATCTAAATAGTAATGATAGTAATCTAAATAAATTGACTTGACATTTTTAATTTTTGACATTTTTAATTAAAAAAAAAACGTCTCTATAGCTATTATACATATGATTCAATAACTACAGAAGATACTGCTGTAAATATGTTGATTAAATTATTCCAAAAAATAAAAAAAAGAGTAACTAGTAAGTTTACGTCAAAGAAAAAGAAATTTATTAATTCTGAGACTGAAAAGAAGTAAAGTTACTTTAATCCCCGATTCGAGATAAAACTATTGTCAAGAGTCAAAAAGCCAAAAAAGCTTTATGTTAGGTTAGGTTAGATTAGCTTTATAATACATAGGTTTATATGCTTTATAGTATTATTCCAGTCCAAACATTCTGTGATTGTTAAAATATATAATATTTAACTTTAATTATTAATATCTATATACATTTAGTAGGTATGTATCTACATGAAATACATATGTTCATTCACTGGTATATCGGTCCTTTTGTCACTTTTCCATTTATTTTCTAAATGTTTTATTCTGAAAGCACCTTTAATATTTTTTTTAATAATCAGTATGATATATTGAATCAACTACATCGATGCTTAAAGTGATACGGATAATAATTTTATTTCACGTCTCTAATGAATAGGAGACACCGCTTATTTGTTCATCCACTGGTTGGTTTACCCTACTCTATAAATTGACTGAAGAAAAATATTGTGATTTTCTCCTGCTCCTTTCCTAAACCAAAAATTCCAGGACTGATTTGCTGATTTAAATAATTACAGAGCAGTGTTGACCATAAATTTATTTCATTTCACACATACACTTTACCGTTTTCGAAGTTCGCATTACAATAAAAACAAAAAGACACAACATTATTAAAAGAAAACACAGCCTATGTAACCGTTACTCCAATTTCAACGTAGAGCCGCTATAACCTAACCATAACAAACAGAAGCTACAGGGTTGCGTTCCAAAATTCACTCTGGGTAACTAAAATTTATAGTTTACGTGACGTACACTATAGCATTTTAGTTAACTAGAGTGAATTTTGGAACGCAGCCCTGAGGACAAGTTGGGAACAAGATGGCGGGTGGCGGGTGTGGTGGGAGTAAAGTTGGCGCTTCTCTTATAATATAGGACTCTAGTCTGCAGCAGTCTGCAGCTAAGTGATCGAGGTGTAGCCGTGTAGCGTTGTAGCAATTGATGCGATGAAGAGATGGAGCCAAAAGAAGAATATAACGTGAGAATGCTGAGAGGGAAAATGAAAGGAAAATTCTCGAAAATAAAGAACGGTTGTCTTTAAGCAAGAATATTTTTATGATAATAGTCTTAAAATGTACAAATTTTAGAAAGAGTCTTTATTATGTACTTGAAAGAAGAATTTATACTTCTTCAAAGAACATAATAAAATTTTATCAAAGAAAAGTCAAAATAATAAATAAAATAATATGAGGACCCTCGAGATTAAAATAGGAGAAGGCTATGAGGGTCAGACGCAGATCACAGTGCGTAATATCAGAAATAAGTGATTTATTTGTCGTTTTGATACATTACATCGATCCGTACGTTTCGACTCAGTTTTGAGCCATCTTCAGCGGTAGTTACAGAAATTAAGTTACACGTTCTCCGTACCGTATGGTGAGTTTCTTAAGGGATCTTTTTACAAGAATGTAATGAAATGGGATGTTTTGATTGGTTAACTTGTGACGACGCGACGCGTGACGCGTCAGTGGAAACTCAGCCTTAGGCCCGGTCTACAATAGATATCGGAAGTCGGAGTCGTAAGAAATTGAGCAATCATAGTTCATTATTCTTCGACCGCGAGGAGAATAATGGAGAATTCACACTGCGTCCGATGTTCGACGTACGACGATCCGACATCCAATAGGAAATTTTTGTCTCTAATAATAAATTCTGTTATTGGATGTCGGATCGTCGTATGTACGTCGAACATCGGACGTGATCGGACGCAATGTGAATCCTCCATAATAGATTGTGAGTGGTGGATTGGTCAATTTCTTACGACTCCGATTTCACAGTACCCCGGTCTTCGACCGCAAGAAGAATAATGAACTGTGATTGGTCAGTTCTTACGACTTACAACACCCATTATAGACCGGGCTTTAATGCGGGGTCTACAATGCGAGTCGTGGGTCGTGAGTCGTAGGAAATGGACCAATCACAATCGAATTTGAGGAGAATAATCGACTGTGATTGGTCAATTCTTGCGACTCGCATTGTAAACCCCGCTAAGCCCGTATCAGACTATCGACTGCGAAGGCCGACCCGACTGCCGATCGCGACTGCCGACTCACATCTAGCCAATGTGACTCTGGGACCCGATTCTCTATCGACAAACGTATGCGTAAACTCTGCTCTAATAGAAAAGCTGCAAGCTTATTGGCTAAAAACTGTGCGATAGCCAAAGGGGCACGATTCTCTAACGAGAAACGTATGCGCAAACTCTGCTCTAACAGAAAGGCTGCAAATTGATTGGCTATCGCACAGTTTTTAGCCAATAAACTTGCAGCTTTTCTATTAGAGCAGAGTTTACGCATACGTTTGTCGATAGAGGGCTCCAGAGTCACATTAGCTATAGAGACCCTCTAATTAGGGTCTCTAATTAGCTAGATGTGAATATTGTGAATCGGCAGTCGCGATGGGCAGTCGGGTCGGCCTTCGCAGTCGGTAGTCTGATACGGGCTTTAAGATCAATCCAGACAAACTTGCATAGCGCATAAACATAAGCATAAGAGATTGGTCCATATGGATGTGCATATGGAAATAGACCAATCCGTTTCTTTATGCATATATGTCTGGATAGACCTTTAAAAAATCCCCGTGCGTTGTTGTTCTTACAGAAAAGTTGCAAGTTGTTGGCTATCGCATAGCTTTTAACCAATCAACTTGTAACGTTTATGTAAGAGCAGAATTTTTGCATACGTTTCTCTTGCGAATGAATTCAAGAATCGAGTCCCTGTGAATCTAATACACCTATATACATATATACACAATACATACTTACAAAATACAATTACCACTCGAACGTGATTGGCTCTTTTAGAACCAACCAATCAACGCAGAGTGCAGAGTGTTGATAAGACGAACAGTTGTGCAACAGGGCTGCGTTCGGAAACGTCACCCGAGTACACACGGGTATACTCCCTTCTCCTTCTCAACTCCTTCTAACTCGCTGAGATAGAAAGAGAAGGGAGTATACTCGTCTCGTGTGTACTCGGGTGACGTTTTCGAACGTAGCCCAGTGCCCACTGTGCCCAGTTGTGTTGTGTCTGCTGAACGCGCCCATTGCATGAGGTCACGATATATTACGTATCAATACGTATGTATGTACATACATACAATTATCAACAATTATCTATTCACAGAGTTTTGTTTTGCTCGAGGATCGTTGAAGGAGGACGATTAAACGAGTGTAATACGGCCTCCTTTTCAAATTTCCTGCTACAACGCGCATCTCCTCATCATGTTAAAGCGTAAACTGCCGAAGGATTGGATTACTGTCAATTCTAAAAGTCATCCGGACAGAGTGTATTACTTTAATGTGAAAACAAATCAATCTTCGTGGATTCAGCCAACATTGGACGAGGCCAGCAAAGTATGTTACTTTTCATGGTTTATTTGTCTGCTGTAGAACACGTTAAGTTGTATCCTTATTCTATAACTCTTAAAAGTTGTTAATTGTAAAACATTTGTTGTACAGACATCTTTAGTAAATGAATGTAAAATTCACGAAGAAGAGATTCATTGCAGTGCAATGACACCTGAGCGCAATGTTGAGAAAAAGGAAATATCCAATCGACGATGTTCGTATGATAAAATCTTGGACACCCCGCAAATGAAGGCCCTTAAAGCAAAGGTGCTGCAGAGATTAGAAGCCAGGAATAAGTCTTCTCCCTTGTCGTTAGAAGTTTCATATGCAAGGACAGTGGAAACTAAGAGAAGGAGTTTTCCTCCAAGAAACTCCTCTTCAAAGTTAAGGGACGATACATCAGTAACATCTCGAGACAAGAATGATAATGAAGTCACATTCACACCACAAATGCGGGTTCTTTATGATAGAATTGAACAGAGAATTTCAAATGTATCTAGTCAAAATAAAACATTAAAGGAAGACGCTAAGAATAAGCAGCAAAGTGTAAATATTGCCAATCAGAAATCATCAAAAACATGGGAGAAACAAGAGAAAAATACAGGAGACCGAGAAAGTATCGCTAGGGATAAACATGATATTAAGCAGAGCAACAAGAATCAAAATGGCCAGGAATCATCTAGTCGAAATGTTTCAAGTAAATGCAATTGTATAGATTTATATTTAAGTCATTACTATTATACTAAATTAATATTAATTATGTGTTTAGGAGAAAAAGGAGGAAAATTTTTCTTGAAGAAAAATTTGGCAAAAGAACGTATGCAAAGAATAAGAAAAAATTTGAATATCGATAAGGAAAAAATTCAGGAAATGTGTCGTGTCGATTTAGTTAGCAAGAAACCTTCACAAAAGTTTAGAAAAGGTTTGTTTAGTTTGTTTGGTAATTATATAAAATTTTATATATTTCTTATATTTTACACTTTCTCTCTCTCGATAAAGTTTTCGAGATATTTGTTTACATTTTTCAGTATTTTTACGTTGCTTTGTGTTTGCAGACAATGACAACTTAGGATCGACATGTATTTATAAAAATGTTGATGTACGACTTAAGAGATTGCATAATAAAATCTTGAAAAATGCAATATATGAAAGAAATTTTACATTAAACGATGATAAATCACAAAATCAACAAAGTAATAAACCAGTTGTCGAAAATGATAAAGTAATGACAAAAGATAAATTAATAGAACAGGCTGAACGGGAAGTTCTGTATGAAGAAATGGATTGGGAACCCATGAAAGATGAGGAAATTGCGTTAGAGGTATGACCAGTATAATTGAAACATTATATTACACGAACATAATTTATATTATAGGAGAAATCCACAATATGAATATATTTGACTATTGTATCTTCTTCAATACTCAATCTTTAAAAGACATCTTTGTTTTATATGTTATCGCAAAAGAAACTTTAATATATTTCGTGTTTTCGTACTTTTTCTTATATAGGTAGAAGTTGTCAGGACACAACTTGATAAAGACAATGTAGAAACAGATTATATATCAAAAAATATTGTAGATTTAACACAATCCGACAAAACAGAATCACACGAAAAAGGTCCACTGCACATTGTTGTTGACACAAATGTGTTTCTGTCAAATCTGGAAATTATTGAAAAAGCAAGAGATGCAACCTTTAAGAATTATCCACGTCCTTTTATTGTAATTCCATGGACCGTGATATGTGTAAGTATAATATATGTACAGTATAGCAAAAATTTTGTCACATTTCTGTAAAAGTTTTAATATACATGTTTCTTTTTTTGAACATTTTTTTGATATAGGAATTAGACTACTTCAAAGATAATAAGTCTAAACATGAATTATCGTTAAAAGCCAGAAAAGCCATATCTTTCATTCACGATCAGTTTTCCTCTAAGCACCCACGTATCATAGGACAAACACGAGAACAGGCAGCGAAAAATAAAAATGAATTTTCTCTAAATTGTCCAGATGATGAGATTCTTCAGTGTTGCTTACAGATTCATCAATTAGGAAAATCAGTGGTACGTTGTTCTTTTGTTACATCCATACATAATGCATGCATATGTTAAGAACTAATAGAAGTGTTATTTTTATTTTATATGTGTAGGTCTTGCTATCTTATGACAAAAATCTCTGCACTAAAGCAATGATATATAATATACTGGCATTGGGACGCAATGATCCACTTGAAAAAATAGATTATTTAGATACGAGTAGTATAATGGTCAACAATTTGAATGATGGTCCCGTTGAAAAGTCTCTCTTTAACGACGAATTACGTTTAACAGATGATATTTTTGAGGATGCCAAATTGATCGTGAAAAATTTTTTGTCAACGGTACGCATTGTATGTTAGATTATGAAATGTGTCAATTTTCACGAGCTCATATCGAACGAATATTTTTATGTTCAGATTATCACGAAGCAAATGTCAGAAATTTATGGAGAAGCAGAGTGGAAGATATATGTTATTATAAAGCCACCTTGGACTGCAATAACTGCATTAAAGTGTGCTATAAAGCATTGGATTGCTGCTATTAATGAATCGTTCCAAAGACGCGCTGAATATATCTTAAAGGAATTACTTGACGCTTTTCTACATATACCAGGTATACATATACATGTGTAACCTATTAAAACTACATTCTGCAACTTGAGCTAATCTTGATGGTTCTTTCAGTGGGTGGCAGAAAATTGCAAGATGTGGAATATATTTTAGAGAAGTGCAGCGACTTGGTACAAATGGTTAATATGGATAAACACTGTGATCTCATGACCCAAACGTTCAGTACTATTACAGTAATATTTTTTTCTATATTTTTAAATATTTTATTATTTTGGGAGAGCTTGAAAATTAATACTTTCAAAATTTATACTTTTAGGAACTCAAGGAGAAGTGTAAGAAATGTATCGCTGATATCAACCTGAAAAAATTAGACGATAAAATAGGCGTCGTAGAAAATGTCCAAGAACAAGAAATGAGAGCGGAAAAAGTATTCCAGTGCTTCCAGCATATCTATAATTACACACGTGACATGTGGTGAGATTTTTTATAGATATTTATAACTTCATACACGCACGCGTGCGTGCGTACAAAAATGTATTATATATATCACTTTTTGATATATATTAATAAGAATACTGTTATTCTTTCTTTGTGATTAAATATTATTATATTTATATTTTATAATAGTGGTTTGGCATGCAACAATGCGGGAATAGCATATTCTTTTACCTTCAACTCTATAAATCCACCATTGACACAAGCATCTGTACAACGTTTGCAATCAGAAATTACCAGAAAAGTGACTGATCTGACGCAGAATCTAAATAAGTAAGTTATTTCTTAACTCGGGAATAGTAACCTAGTATTTTTTTGGGCGTGAATGATCACCTCTGGGATGTTTTTTATATCCAATTAAAAATCACTTTGACTACATATTGTATATTATTGATTGTTTTACGTTTTATCGTTATCTGAGATTATGTACATAGATTTACTTAATATTTTTTAAAGGGAAAAAAGAATTTAAAAAAGGTATGAATTCTCGATCAATAAAGAAAATACTATAATTGAACTTTATTTTCTTATTGCTAGGATACAAAAATCACCCCAGAGTGATTACTCCCGGATTGATAATGTCAATAATTTGTTGATACTGATTGTTTATGACATTATTTTATGTCAAGTTATTTTATATTGTATACATACATATATATTTATGCAATTTTTTTGTAATTAGGTTACTGGTGCAGGCTGATGATTCTATAAAATATCAGACGTTACTTAGTTTACAGCAAAATTTAAATACATTTTTGCCTGACACAGAGAGGATAACATTTGACATGGTACCTTTGGATATATATTGTTGTGTTAAATTAAAAGAAGAAGCATTAAAGACTGGATTAAGACAACTACAAGAATTAACTTCGCATTTTTGTGCACTGGCTGCTCATTCATAGTTGTATGTATTTTGTAATTTATGTATTGTAATTCAGTATTTGAAAACGTGTAGATATTTACAAAAATGTATATACACATTTAGTCTATAAGTTTTAAATATATTAACAATATATATTAATGATATATAATATATTAATATATAATATTAACGAAATATTATAAAAATAATTTTAATTTTATAAGAGTGACTGATATATCAATGGTGTCAATGAAAATGAATTATTGTGATTTATTTTTGGGTAAAAGTACTTTAGAATTGTCTTTTGTTGATTATATTGCGTATACGAGAAGTAAAGTGTATCGTTCGAGAAAAAATGTCGTTTTTTTTATCCATATATTTTTTACCCAAATATTAATATTAATACAAGTTAGTCTCTTGAAAATTTTGCATATGTAACATTTTTCATTGGTGCTATCGATATTTTTTCGTAATTATGTAAACTAAAAATTTGTTTTATTTTTATTTTTTATTTGTTTTATTTTTTAATATATGGATATTTCTTGTATATGGATTAATGTCATCATCATGGATTAATAACATCATTTTCTGTACAGTGAGAAAAGAAACGAATATTTTGAAGAATAAGATTGCGCAATAAACAATGGACGATAATTTGTAACACGATTAATGTGATACAGTTAATTTTTATAAAGATTCGCAAAACCTTCAGCAGGTTGTTGAAGCCAATTTTCTTTGGAATAATATACATGTTTTGTCTCAATCACGTGAAAAGTGTAAGCGTGTCTCGATGTCTCACTCTTGTTTGAATAAGAAAAATGGACCACCTGGCCGTGGATAAGAATACAAGTTCCTTTGCGTACTGGTACTGGTCTAAAATTACTTAACGGATAGCAAGGTGCCGCTCTGTCGAAAATTAGTAACTCTTGGGAATTCGGATCTTTGTTTCTCATATAACGCCTGTGCACTCCGCTCTGATGTGAGCCCGGAGCGATCCATAGACATCCGTTTTCTAGCGTTGCATCCTCCAATGCAATCCAGAAACCCAAGAGTTTCACCGGTTCAACATATAAATATGATGCGTCCTGATGCATCGTAACTGCAAGGAAATAACCATTATGTTCGGCTTAATGTTACAGTAGTTATTACATAATAGTGTATTTTTGTTAAATCACATATTTTTATTCTCATGCGCATTGAGTTATATAAATATAATTATGAGAATTATTTAATTACCTTCCGAGCCTATTCCGGGATTTTTGTAAATGTACATTGATTGGCATACGACTGGTTCCTCATAGTCTAATTGGAAAGCAACTTCTTTGACTCTCTCATCGAACGTGTACTTTTTGAAAGTAGGGTGTAACCAATGAAGAGCGTGGCCTACCTGGAAATTATTAAGTCACCGTAAAATAATTTGAAAATATTTCAAAATATCTTCGTAGGAATTGATTTAACTAGAGGTACGGCTTTTTTGAGATAGTTTACTTTGTTTAATGACACTCTTGGATGAACCTTCAATTTCCCGTCCTCTTCCAGAGCTTCAGTCTCAAAGAAAACACTTATTTTATTGGCGCTATCCAAAAAATACTTATCCTTATTCTGAAATAAGATCATATAATCATTACTTCCGTTAACATTAATATTGAGTTTCATTTGTATAACATTCACAGGAAATTAAGTCTCGAAATTAACGAAAATATAGTTTTACATTAATACATAATACAGTGATACATACAAAGAATAAATTTATGTTTTACAAAATTTATTCTTTGTACGTATCTACCTTCTTTGATAAAAATCGTTTTTAAGTATTCACAAGTTATACATACGTTGTACGATCATCTCTGACTGATTCTGAATCGCCATATTAATATTTATACGCTTTATACTATTAAGTTTCACAATTGCTTATATTCTTATCACCTGTTGTAACTGTATCGTATTGAATACTTTTCGTTCCGATTCAGGTGGCAATTTATTCGTTAATTCTTCTCCACAAGCTCTCAATTCTTCGATCTCTTCCGGTCGAAAGAAGTCCTCCAAAATGACGTAGCCATTTTTCTGAAACTTAATTTAAAAGCATAATTAATATATAAATATTATTTTGGCATTTTTATACATATATAAGCTAATAAAACAAGTGGTTTAAAATACTATATCTTTTTTTTAATTACAAGCGCGGAAAGAAATAAGAAATGATAATGTGTGAGAGAAGTCGCTTTCCATTATATATTATATTCATAAATTAAAACGGATTTATATATATATATATATATATATATATATATATAAAATAAATATACATAAGATATAGATGTGCGGAAGAACTAAAAAAATATTTATCCATTTTCCGGATTAATCTGCAGTCTTTTTACTTGAATTTCGTAGCATCATTAACGTCACCGTAAAAATTTGAATTTTGTAGTAAAATTTGAATGAATCTGAGAACAACGAATCGCTTATTCAATTTATTGCCGGGATAAGATAAGCGGTAATTGAAGGTTGTCGGTTCAAAATTTAAAGAAATTTTGTTTCCGGTTATTTGATCATCTGAGCGATCAATGTCGTAGTTTCGTTGCACCTTGCACCGCGATGTTTTGAGTGATAGACTGCGATTCTATAAATAGATCACGACCGATAAAGCCATCTAAGAATAAACCCATATGGGCATTGCCTGCTTCAGAGGGGAAACGAACGCCCAGATTTCCTACGTTTTTCCGTTTCACACCTATCGCATTCCATGCTTCGCGTCAGCGCCGATTATGCAATCAGATTGCGATGCGTATAATACATCCGTTAAAAAAGCGGCAAATTGTTTTGTTACCGGTTAAGATAGTTCGACACGTATTACGTCTGTGAGACGTTTCAGATTAGTCCAAACACGTGGAAAAAAAATATTTTTTTTATACAAAAAAAAAAAAAATATATATATATATATATATATATATATATATATATATATATATATATATAATCTTGCATTTCTCTTAATTATTAATATCTTAATGGCTTTGTTTTCTCATTTGTGGCGCTGTTTATAATCAGCTTTCGAAAAAATATTTTTCTTAATAATTATATGTATAGACTACGTCGCTACGTCGGCGTCGCGTTGTTTTATTTCCCCATTTTTTATCCGCCGATGATTTTATCCAATTTTCAGAAATTTATTTTTATTAACCGGTTATCACATGCGTGCGCGACGTGTCATTAAGACTCGTAGTCTAAATAAATTATATATAAATAAAACGTTTGCGCAACAGAGATCGTCGCGTACATCGTAGTTTTGTGATTCACCGTATTGGTATATATGTATATAGATATACAATCTCACACGCTAGTTGGCAGAGGCCTTTCCGTGTTATCTCACATGTGCGAGTGCGCGTCAAAACGGATGTTTCGAAGTTGCAAAACGCCGTTAAACGAAAGCGAAACGTCACTTCGTGCGGCATTTAATTCGCGGAACGGTTTTACGAGCAATTCTCTTAAGAGCCGAGACGTATGTACGTTCGTCTTCTTGTTGCATATTCGTTAATCGTTTGATTTACGATCGAACGGACGTTTAGAGGGCCGACAAAGTCGCCAGAAAAAAAAATAAGGAAGCTGCATTCGGCAAAATTCCAAAACTCGCATGTCAAAACGAAACCTCTCCGCGGTGTTAGTATGACGGTCGGGAAAAAGGTGTGCCGGGCGCGCGGTATTTTTAGCGTTCGAAACGGCGGGATATCGGTCATAAACATTGCCGAAAGTCACATCGCGCGATCGTAGGAAGTCCCGCGCTTGTCATCCGTTCGAAAGCTACACGGTGTCTCTTCCTCGTTCCGGTGGCGGCTCGGGAAAAACGCGCGTCGCAATAAAGACACCACGGGGAACGCAGAATGCTCGCGGGTATCTTCGAAAAATCCGCAATTTATGTGCGCCATTTTTACGTTTCGATTACGGCGAAACGCATTATTGTGCATCGCCACAATATAATGCATTTCCTGCGATAAAGGAGAAATATCGCTCGGCGCAGTAGCAATTTTATTTAAGACAATGATATCTGCAATCTTCTCTGCTTTGTGCTGCCTTCAGCTGAGCTCTGGCCTTCGAATTGTCACAACCGCTCGCAAACAAAGAGATTACACATCGATCTTTTTAATGACAGCCGTACATCAATCACTCTTTTTCTTGAGATGATAAGTTAATAATGAAGACGCAAGAAACGATAAATTTGTAGAATATATTTCATCTTCATCTCTGACAATGATTTCTCACCCCATATTCAACCGAGTACTCAACAGCATATTGCTATGAATATATTGAATTGACGTTTAATTCTTCCGCCAAATGTGAGATTTTTCTAAAACTTCAGGTCAAACGTTTATTAAAATATTGAGCAGCGATACAAGAAAAACGAAAAAAAAGGTTTCTTAAGAAAGTAAGTTGTAAAATTTAACGAAGTTCATCACGATTAACATTTTACGTTTTATTCATTCTGTTATATTGACCAGATAGTATAAGTTTTACGTAACAACGCGATAAAGATTAAAATTGACGATTTCAATGTGGAATTTTTCCTTTTATTTGCCACAGTTATGGTGATAAGAGATCGTTATTTGAATGATGTAATTTGAAACGGTTGTTTCAATAATATAGTTTAGATGTAAATGTAATTAACGGATTATTAATTACTTTTCAAATTTAATGAGATAAGAAAATACGGTATGTATGTCTGTGTGCAAAATTAATTTTATTATTTTATAAATATACCTAACAAAATATATGAGAGAATATACATTCTTTCTTATTAAATATATTTATAAAATAATGAAATTAATTTTATACATATACACATACCTACACGGAAAAAAATGAAGTTGCTTTAATTAAACGTCGACGTCACGGGCTGCCACAAGCATAAATAGTTAATTCAATTGGATATTATTGGACCAAATATTTAAATTATTAAAACAATTATCTGATGTTTTTTGTTCATTAATATTGATGTTGCATCAATAAATTTTATCTCAATAACACTGTTGATACAAAAAATGATGCTGTTGATACAACGTCATTTTTTTCCGTGTAGGTATACAGGTTGCGGTGTTCCAGACAAAAGTTATATCGTTCAAAGATGAGGGACAAATAATGGTAAAATCAATTTTCGGAAAAAAATTTTTTTTTTTTCAAAATCATAAATTTTATCGCCATTTTTTAAATAGAATTGATTTTTTTACATAATATAATTCTTCTTTAATATTCTGCATATAAAAGTATTAAGGTAGAGTTATCAAAAAATTAATAGTTTGCGAGATATATTTTATATTCCGTATCAAAATGTGCTTGTAAAGTACAAAATATCTCAAACTATTATAATAATTTTTTGATAACTCTACCTTAATACTTTTATATGCAGAATAACTGGAAGAATCATATTATGTAAAAAAATTATACAATTCTACTTTAAAATATGGCGATGGTCTTCATGTGAGTTTAAAAAGTCGATTTTTTCAACTTTCGCCTGGAACACTTTTCTTTTAAATGCTTCTTTTTCAAGCTATTCAAGTGTCTCAATTTAAATGCTGTGTATATAACACATACACATACACAGTTAATTGATTTTTGTAGTACTGATTCTTTCGGCTTGCGAGCATAAGAATTTTAAAGCCGCGTATAAGCACCTCGCGAGCGAATTTGCGCGGGGATACTGCGTTTATTAACATTAACAAAGTTATATGCGTGCGAAGCGCATCCCGAAAATAGCGTATGGCTAGTCGTTGTTGACAGGTGGGTGGTTGGGCTACGTCATTTCCCCTTGTCGTCGACGTTTTTTTTAAATTTCGTCCGTATATACGATGAATGACTCAAGCCACCCGCGAAAGCGCTGAATCGCGTGGATAGAAATAGAATGGAATTACGGGATGTAGGGTTCGTGGGCGTTCATCATCCGTCGTTGGCCTCTCATCTCACAGCGCGATTACGAAGGATCAAGGTCGTCTACATGGTATTTCGAATTAATTTGAGTATATTATATGTCGAATTCGCGAAGAGTACTTAAGTTAAAAACGTCTTAAAGGTCCTCTGATCCTATACTTCCTTCCAACCTTTCGGTCATATCCATAAAAAAAAGATGAAAAACGAAGGTTTTTTTTTAAATAACGATGGTTAATTTTGATAATAAATAAGAAATGTGAGGCTTGTTTTAACCGATTCACAACTCTAACTCATAAAAACAAAAGATTATTATCGGGCGATGTAATTACGACTGTAATTACCATCTGTGCCTAACCGTAAACAACACTCAATTAGACGCTACGACTAAAATAGCGTCGGAAATGATGAACGACATAGATTAATAGTAGGTCAATATATAGATCAACGAGTAGGATATTTCACGTGATAAATTATCATCGGTGATGATTCCACTGTAAACACATTTCTTCTTTCGTCCAGAAATAAAATGATTTCACTATCTTTCGAGTGATTCCTAGAAAACTGATTAAAATCGTTATCCGCGGATCGTGTTTCTGGAGGAAATGTGTCAAAAAAATGTGATTTAAAAACAAAATTGTTTTTAGGCTCTCGCATTCGTTCCACTTACAGCGAGAATGTCAGTAACTATAACTGGAAGCGCGAAGATAAATTGTGATATTTTAACGCGCAGACATTCACTCTTTAATCAATGCAAATATCACCGAATTCGCATAATTAAGCATGACAATGCAACGCAGAATGTTAGATAATCGCGTTTCGTTAATTTTAATATTTTTAGGCAACATTTATTATCTTTTCCTTTTAGTATTTCGAGCAATTAAAACGTCAAAAAAAGTTTTACTTTACGATAGTCATCTTCCAGAAATACAAAATGTTCGAAATGTGTTAAAATTTTTTATCTTCTATTATTTTTTGATATCTTTCTATACAAAAGAGATATTCTCTCTCGTTGGAGGGCGGTTTTTAATTACTTAAAATATGGATCTCTTCGTGTGATAAAACACGCTATCTATTCATTATGTAACGCACCTAAAATAAAAGAATTATTGGGAGATGAGTGCGTCTTTTTCCCTTTTTCTACTGGAACAAGAATAGACTTTTCGTTGAATCTTTCCGTTGGTCCCGAGTACGTAAAACATACACAGCGATAATATATGTTGCCCATTTGGTTTCTTTCGTTAAGATTTAAAAATAGTCTCCAAAATTCTACAGTGACAAGAAAAGATCATTCGGATCGTCATAAATGGTCAAGCGATAAGGCATAATTCGATAACAACGTTTTGTTTTTACGAAATCCTCAGCTTCTCCGCGACTATGATTCGGTTTGTCAATATCGTTCTTGAAATAATTAATAAAAATTTCTCGCAGATGCAAAGGAAATTGATTCCAAAATTCGAAATCTTTCAGAACAATTCGCAATTATACGCACGCATGTAATTAAACGTTTAACTCTTTTTTTTTATTCTTATAGTTTTCCGTAAAAAAGAAATACAATTTCCACAAAAAATAACTTTATATTTTTTAATATTTTTTTCTTTTAATATACACATATTTATATTATTATATTGTTAGTTACATATAGATATTATTATTGAAAATAATGTTCATATATTACAGCTTTCAAATAAAGGATTGTAATTATAATAAACTGATCAAATTTAGAAAGCAATAATTTAAGAAATTGGGTTTAAAATATTCAAGTATTAAAGAACATTAATTGTCTACTTTTTTATCATTATAAATTGCTGAAGTATTATTTCTTATTGTTTGCAAAAACATTGGAAAAGAAAGAGAAAAGAAGACAGAGAAAGAGTTAAATCTATAGCTCTATTAACTTAAATAATATATATAAGATATTAATTATTTACAACAGGCAATGCAACAAAAATATAATCGTAAACGTGCGATAAGATTAAAAGTGAAAAAGAGAAATAAGTCGTTAGCAAGTTGCTACTACGTTTCGATAGAACGACAGATTATTCGAGTCATAGTTACTCCCGCCGTTTACCCGCGCTTGCCTGAATTTCTTCACGTTGACATTCAGAGCACTGGGCAGATATCACATTGACCTTCGAACCGAGTGGTCCGGTCGATTATGTCATCTCGTATGGCATGAACACCAGTGACGCCGTTAGTTAAACGACTACATTGTGTACCCTCATTTCTCAGTTCGTTGATGCAATCGTTAGAGGCTCATCGTTAAGGTCGTTCTACATTAGTCGCAAGCAATCCATATTGTCGCAAGACGCAAGAGGCGATTTTACACTGCAATCACAAGTCACAGCCAATGAAAGAAGAGATTTGTTGTAAAAATGTCATTATCAACATGTCCTAAGCAAGCAGAACTGCTAGTAGTACAAGTAAATAGTATTGCTTTCTTTGCAAGCAGTACTACTTCCGATCGTAACGTAGTCGCAAATAGCAACCAGAAGGTTTGACCAAATCCAAAATTTGCGTCTCTGCGACATGTGAATACGAGCAGTTGAAAAAATGTATACAATTCTATGAGCTTTCCAGCAAGCGACACAGGTTGACACAAACATCATTCTATCTTCCTTTTTTTGGCAATGAGTAAGAAAGACAAAACGACACTTGTGTCGACTTCTGTCGCTTGCTGGAAAACTTCCTATAATTCCTTAATTACAAACGTAAAACCGAATATATGACTCAATTTTTACTAAAAGTAGAAGCAACATACCGTAAACTAAAAAATATATATCTTTAATTTTGATGTACAAAAATTGAACATTTAGCGATTGTTATATTTTCACCGCAATACGGGAGTTGTACTTCTCATTTTGCGGATATTTCATTATTATCATTATTAGTTCTCTCTTTCTCTCTCTCTCTCTCTCTCTCTCTCTCTCTCTCTCTCTCTCTCTTTCTCTCGCCCCCTCCCTTTCCTCTTTCTCTTTTGGGATCCTAAACCAAAGGCCAAACTACGACGGAATGCACCCTCATCTAAACGAAATTAAAAAGTCGATAATTTTGATCGTTTTTTGTGTCATCGGCCTATATCTGCCCTTGCATAGACAAGGATAGACAAGATTATAGTACCTAGCTACAGTGCACGATAATAGATCTACACGCATAACTTCTTTGTTAGGGGTCTAATCCTAATTCTGAGAACCGTATGGTATTTCTTGATGTAATCCACCTTCCACGGTCTCATTTTGTAACAACAAATTGTAAAATTTTTATATGAAGCAAATGTTGTCACGAATCGACGTCTTATTAATTGTCTGCATTTCTGAAATTATTTTCGTTCTTGGTATAAAATCAACCATCGTGGAGAGCATTAGCGCATATACTTTTTTTAAATCCATAAAGCTACAATAAAAAGATATACGTTTAGTAAAGATGTTGGTATTACAGACGGCTTTAGGATCTCCTATAAAGGACATGTTAAAACAACTTCAAAAATTCTAATAACGTTACAAAGAAGCCATATGTACATTTATACTTTTATCATCCACATAAATCTTAAAATAATAAATATATATTAAAAATGTTCATTATTCCATTCATTGTGTTGCATTTGTTACTTTATCGAAAAAAAATTGTCGATATATTGCGAATAAATTAGTATATCTTGACGAAGAATCATTCAATCAATTTTGGTCAAAAACGTCATCAATTAAATTACCGTCCACGTGTTGAACTCGACGACGAGGGCGCGACGCGAATCTCCTTTCGTCCTACAGAAAGGCGGTGCGGGAAAACAATTCTCACGAGTATTTTTCAGTTCCGTGTGGGACTCACCTGCGCGCGAATGTCTTTCATCCCGGTGCACGTGTTATCGCAGCGTAGTCGAATCGCGGTGAATCTCGAACCTGTTCGCTGATACACGATGCGACAGAGTGAGACCGGAACACGTCTGCAGCCGAGTACTCGCACCAAATGACTAGGTGAGCCCGTGGATACTGCGAAGTCCGTGTCTGGCCGACGACTCGGGCTTGTGCGAGGCGAGCATAGCGAGATCGATGCGTTGTTCCGCCGGAATATCACACTAGCATCTTTGATTTTTCCGCACAGATCCACCAGAATTTATCACCTGACAAAAAGTCAGGGGACCCTCGGTGATACTGACAACTGGCGTTGCGGATGATTTATCTCAAGCATGCGTTCGCGATGCGTCATTCAGATAACTATATCTTCCTCACGAAGATATTGCACTTTCGTGCAAGAAGATAGTCACGTGTTAAAAAGTTAATTATATTTAAGTTGATTATTCATCACGCATCATTTGATATTACGCTCGCAGACAAAATTAATCTCGAAGTGAATTCCAAACTTTATGAAGATATTGTAAAGAAAAGTTTGTTTAAATTCGTTTCTCAATTGAGTTTACTTATCAACACGTTAAATACATTCCGTACGTTTTTTATGGTTTTATTTAATGTTGAGAACAGTTTAATTTCTAAATTATAACTGGTATTATAAAAATTCGATACACATACTTACACAGTCTTTACGATAATTAAAAAAGTTATAGCAGGTCATGGTTATTTTGACGAGATGACATGGCATAATCATGCAATAAATTGTTAAGGTAAGATAACTAATGTTTAAAACGATAATACCTCTGTCACTCTTTTTTTAATTATTCGCGTGTAAGTACTGATATACGTACAGTACCAATACAAAATATTGTATTATTTATGGAAAGAGAAGTCTTTAATTTAATGAAGAAAAATGTACATATAATCATACATTATCATTGACGATAATTATTCAATGTTAATTAAATCATTAACATTTTTGTTTTTTTTTTCTTAAAATATTCCTATCAAAGCATAAAAGAACAGTACTAAAATTAAATTTTATAACATTTATAACATTTATGTACGTCTTTCTTTATTAAAATAATGATTTTCTTTTCCATTAAGCGAATATACTTTTGACCGGTTCTGTATATTATAGATTTCTAGTAAGATATATACATGGTCTGACAAAAAAGTTTCGAGACTGGTAATACTGCGCGCGCCAGGATGACAATATTGTTGAATCGCGGGTGAAGTATTATAGCTGAAACATTTGTTTAATTTTGTAGAAAGCTTCGTCAGAATTGGTCGCGATTCATAGCACATTTTCATTGTATGTGCATCGATACATAACGTCAAAAAAGTTAAAATTGGGACAGCGTATGTGAGCATTAAGTTCTACTATAAATTTGGAAAAAAATGCAACCGTGACATTCAAAATGCTAGAATTTGGCGTCCGAACTTCGCTGAACGCAGCCGTTGGCGTTTTCAGCACGACAACGCACCCGCGCAGCTCGAGTATCATTGGGAAGACGCTTTTGGCAAAGAAGGAGATATCAGTGTTGGAACACTCTCCCTACTCTCCGGACTTGGCCCCTGCGGACTTTATGTTACTCCTAAAACTGAAAACCGTCCGGAAGAGAAGATATTTCGAGAACGTCAATGATAGTCAAAGGAATGCAACCGCCGAACTCAACAGCCTCTCTTACGACACGTACATTTAAACAAGCATTCCAAAATTTGTACAAGCGATGTCATCGATGTGTAAACGTTGCCGGGGAATATATTGAACATTAAAAATTTATTTGATTTTGTTACGTATTATTGCAATTTTTTTATTTTATTAGAAACTTGTTTGTCAGATTGTGTATTATAGATTTTTTGTATGCAGTATGAATATACATCTATCCTATCTGTGAATCCAATTATACGTAAAACAAATATGTAAATAAATGATTTCTATTTCTATGATATAATAAAATCCTGGTAATAAACGTAGCGTTGGCCTCACGGTTCTTTGCTTATTTCGCAAGCTCCTGTTTGTAAGCCCAGTTCAGTTGCAGCGCGATGCTCTTTTCGCGCTCGGCACTCACGGTCAGTCGGACACTCGGCCATTCGTAACGAACGTCCAGGAAGTAAAGTTTCGAGAGTCGATTTTTTACAGGCTGCTTCAAAATCAACACGCCGATAAGAATGCATTTCTTTGGAGATGAGCAAAGTATATCAGTGTCGCAGAACAAATAAACGTGCTTTTTACCTTCTGATTTTACTTCCTGTTTTATATCTTTACATACTGAAATTTGCTCAATTTAATTAAATTAATTATTTAATCATTGTTTAAGTCGTTAATATTAAATTAAGATTCTATTCTAGAAAAATGTTTTCTTTATACATATATATTGCACATATATCTGTACGTATGTATGTATTAAACGTGAAACTGAATGATAGCATCACGTGGAAATTATGAAAGAGACTAATTTATCACGTAATGATATTAAAAATATATAATATTATTTTAAGTATATTTTAAATATAGAATATATTTAATTAATATATAAAATATATAAAATATATTAAAAATGTATGAGAATAATATTATATATTTTTAATATTATACGATATATATATATATATATATATATATATATATTATGTACGAAAACAGTCATATTACTGAAAAAATAAGGGTACCATTGTGATGTAATGTAGACACGTTTCTTTTCATATACTTTCATGGAAGAAAAGAAAATAAAACAATTTGGAAAGATAAGAGAGCTGTTATTTTCAAACTAGTTTCGTTTATCACACTTATTGGCCTATTAATAACCAAATCATTAGTGCGGTAATTCATGTGTCGCGCGCGCGTTTTGTCTTCGTTTGGACGATCCTGTAGAAACCGGCACCGAACTATAACGGCGAATAATTCCGCGCACTTCGCTTGCGTGGGCTCGCTAATTTACGCGAGCAGACGACGCGAATTTATTATTAAAGCCGCGAATTTCTCTAAATTCTGAAGAAAACTTTCTTTCCGGTCCAGAAAACGCAGATATTTACGTTTCTATTCTCGCGCGTGTCTAGCCTTAATAAATAATATACATCTCAGGTTTACCCACAAATTGGCTTTATGCTCTTGATTTGTCTACAACGAACAGTTTCTGTTTTCACTCCTTTCTTCCCCTTTTCTTTCTCTCTTTCTGTTTAATCTCATCTGAAAGAAAATTCATAAACACATAAGTACTATTTTTACAATATAGATAGATATTAATATTTTATACTTTTCTCATCCTAAGAATGACAGAATTATTATGTTTCAAGGATTAAAAGGTAAGACATTTTTTAAACAAATTTTCAGGTTGACAAATTGGATATTTGAAGATAACTATTTGATTATAGATGCTCGTATATTTTTATTTAAGGAAGTGTTCGCTCAAAAGTAAGCAATTTTTGGGATGTTTTTAAACGTAAATAAAAAACCGAGGATATTAAGTAGGTTTTTTAATATCTTATTAATTGTCAAGGGAAAGGGGTAGACTTAACCTCAACTCGGAGTATTTTTGAAGTGTGCTAAAGTGATCTGTAGTATTATTTTAACTAAATATCTTTTTATTTGGAAATACTACGCAAGAATTTTCAATGTGTCATTGCTTGCTTCTGACGTCACATACCAACATGGCCGCGACGAGTACCCAGGATCCTTAATCGGTCAATTTTATGACCGAGATATGGCAACCATCGAGGACAAATATTTCGAAACGTTGCACCTTACGAGTTACGTTTAAATAAATATTAGTTATTTTTATATGAAACTCGGTAGAAATAACAATAAAATAGTAAAAAATACATATGAAAAACTACAAGCTTTTAGGTTTTTTATTTATAAAAAAAACTCAAAATTGTCTATTTTTCAAGCCTATTTTTGAGCGAATACCCCTCTCCCTTCTCCCCTTAAAAATAAATAACTAAATAATTATTAATATAAACAAATTTTTACTAAAAATGTGTAAACCTATCCTACTAAAATTTTAATAAACTTTCTGCTAGAGTATTTGAGAAAAAATATACAAATACGGTTCTGAAAGGCCTATAATAGGATGTATTAATATCTTCTCCGCGCGCGCGTTAATTGTTTCCATCACCGTAAAAATCATTGTGTATGTTATTATTGCCGATTTTTATTGTCTTATCTTTAGTAGTCCATCTACGAGAGAACCGGTAGCAATAAAATAACCACGACGTAAATCGACTTAAATCGATTTTTCTGCTTCACGATCGAGAGGAACGAGCGTACTTCGTCCGAGATTAAAAAGTCAATCGTTGAACGGAGATGAAGTATTCTATGGATATTCAAAGCGAGTGCCATTTGACAGTGAGCCAAAAGTCAGCTTCTCCGTTGACTCGGTTTCTTTTTATACCGTACGGTTTAGCTACGGCATTATTGCGCTATTACTGCCGGGTGTTGGGCATGGTTGGTGCAGTTTGGCGGGGCGGGAAAAGGTAACTCCGGCAAATGAGGCTGTTGTCCACCGGTCCGCTGTACGGTAAGTTGGTCCGCACGTCGGATGAAAATCCGGACAACTACGTCGTGTGTGTACACGTTTGCAGCACAACATCTTGGTTCGCTGCCAGGTATGTACTCTTTGCAGCTTTAACTCGACTCGAATTAATTGTAGCCAAGCCACCCGGCACCGCGTCGTAAACATTTACCGTCGAGAGCAGCGGAATATGGTATTAATTGATCGCGTGCTCATCACGAGTATTCGCATCGCGAATTCCAGCACGTGCTTACCGATCGAATACGCGAAAACCTACTAAGACATCTCCTAAGAAATCGAGATAAGCATCGCTAGAACTGTGGATTGATCTGCAGATGACTTTTGCTATATTTTATATCTTTCATTTATAAAAGTAACTAGACATCACAGACGCGCGTTTCGCGCGCGCTATTTAGCTTCAATATTACACACAACTGTTAAAATATGCTATGACAGCCGCTCACGAAGTTAGCGCAGCAACAGAATCAATCAGCATCGCGGAAAAGAGTCAACAAAGCAATTCGAGACTTTCGAGAAGACTTCGAGAAATGCGAGTATCGATTTAACATGCCTTTTTTTAGAAAGGAAATTAAAGTAAGCAGTACCCTTTTAGGGAAATATGCTCGCGCGCACTTACTCGCTGCTTATCGCATTTTTAATAATAATAATATAAATAATTAACATATTACAAATTATTATTATAAATATATAAATTATTAATATAAATATTATTATTGTACTTTGTGCATCTTGTTCTTGTAATTCTCGCGTTTATATTTTTATTGCGATTATAGCTAACATATAGGCGCGTAGAATTAAATGACTAATTAAGGAATATAAATTCATAAATATGAGTAAATCTAAATCTCTGAGTCTAAAAAATACTTGAATATCACACTTGACATGTTATCTACGTAGGCAAATAAAAAGACTTTATTTTCGATTGCGTTTATCATTCACACTAGACATCAAAACAATTCTATTTATATATTCTATTTGGAAATTTTTCTAGTAGTCTACGCGATATCCAGTGGTGGATACTGATACCTCGTAATTTTACATCAGATTCTAATTAAATATATCTTGAATATACGATGACAAAGAATAACAATTATACTTTTGATTTTGCGTGCGCCTATGGGGAGGTCACCATACATACGTTTGCGCATTGAACTGCATACCGTAGAACGATTATTTGCAGGCGCGAAAATTATTTCTTGACAATAACCAATAACTTCTTCATGTAAATTCTACGATTCGGTCTAACATTTCATCTGTTGCATTTAAAATTCTCGTAATTTATCTTGTCGTATATCGTTTGTATAAAGAATAATCGACATTCTTTTCATTTTTTTTATTGTTAGAAAATCGCGATTATATTTCTAACGTATACAAACGCATCTTACGCACAAGCGATTTTCTTTTCTCACTTTTTCATTACTCAGAGAAGATATATGCATGTGTAATATTTTGTATTAACAAAATATACAAACGTATATTAAGTCACATTAAGACGCATAAAATTGAATTAGAGAAAAAAAGGAGAAAAAAGAGGGAACAAAATAGTTATAAAGTAAGCTTATAAATATAAAGATGGAAAATATTAGTATAAAAGCTAATGCCAAAGAAACAGAACTGAAGTACAAAAGTGAGCATGTGACTGATTAGAAATCTAGATGGATAATAGGTCGACTTACAGCAATTCGGATTAACTAATCTATTTAGGTCTTAATTTTCTGTCTTTATTTCTTTTATTATTATCAACAATAGCTGAAGTCCGATTTTCTCCCGTATTACATTTTTCTATTAGATAATTTTATCTTACAAACAATCCACTCACAGCTTGTGTGGCAATCTTATTCTATTGTCTCTTCGTAGGGGAATCCAGGGCTAAATGGGAACGCTAAGGGGTTTAAACAAGTTTAAAACAAGTTTAAAACATATATTAAAAATAAATAAATAAACTTGATTTTGCACCAAATTATTCTTTAAAATATTCGCTATAAGAAAAACACAATTAAGTTTTACCGCGAAAAAATAGTTTAAAAGGACGAAATTATTGTTTTATACATTCAAAAACGTGAGTTTTCCTTATTATGCATTTTATGCGGGGTATAATGGAATACCTCATAAAACTTGTTCATTAATATTCAAAACTTTTTAAAAATAATTTATTAGAACACACAATATATGTAGGAATGTATTATTACACTTTTAAGTAATAATAATTATTTATTAATAACGTTTTCCTTATTACAGTATACTTTCTTTAATCAAAATATAAATCAAAATCAAAATTTGGTGCAATAATTTTTGGCATCTATATTGCGCAACATAACATAGGTATTTATTGATAGCGTACAAAAAAAACATTTGAAGAACACAAGGGATTATAACCGTAGAATAATGCCTCGTTATGCCACGAAATGTACAAGTTTACTTTAGGTAATATAAATCATCACAGATAATCAATATTTATACAAATACTTTATTAAATTGACAAGAAAAGATCGTTTATTAATAACGTAAATGCGCTATTATGGTAATAAAAAATAGAATTTCATTGTTGCGCTTATCTTATGCAAATGTATCAAAGAAACTGCAACTCACAATCAGTCGCGGAGAGCACAGCGAACGCATTAAACAATTTATAGTATCTTTCAGTCAAAAATAATATAAAAACTGATAACAATACGCGGTTAGAGCCATCTAAGAGTAATAATTTCCAAACATTTCATCACATGGCAGCATCTCTGTAAAAAGTTATCGACCATATCCTGTCATGTTCCGTAGTCCGTTATGCTCCAGGTTCCTCTATTTTTTTTGTTTAGACTTTAGAGCAATTTGTTTAGACGTTTTATCTCGAAATACTCATCAGTTATGAATGGGATGGGGACTGGAAGTGGGATAATGAGGTTATTATACAAGGTGGTAGTTAAGTACTCTAAAAGATTTTAAGGGGTAATTCCTTACACAAATTCAAGACGAAAACAACATATGACCAAAACGGCTTAGTTTAAAAAATACAGGGTGTTAAAGGACATAAAGACCTGATTTTTTAAGGCTATACATTATTTTTTATTCAATCAGGGACGGACCTAAAGATAAGCGGGTACCCTTTTTTTATGGGGGGGGGGGAACAACTGGTACGCTACTGATTTTTTTAAGTTTGAAACTTTTTTATGATAAATAGGATAAATCAACAGAAAAAAGATTTTTTTAATATTTTCGATAGAATTTTATTTCGGAGAAAAAAAAATAAATTTAAATTCGTAGACTTCTTTTTTCATTCGTAGACTTTATCTCAACTGTTTATCCTTGGGTCCGTCTCTGATTGAATAAAAAATAATATATGGCTCGAAAAGATCAGTCTTCATGTCGTTCAAACATACATAAAGTTTCATCAAAATAACCCGAGTAATTTTCGAAATTTTTGGAAATAAATTTTTCCTTCAACTTTGACACCCTGTATTTTTGAAAGTAAAGGACATATTGTCATATGAAATTTTTGTCTTGAATTTGTGTGAGAAATCACCTCTTAAAATCTTTTAGAGTACTTAACTCACCCTGTACATTTACTTAATTTATGAGTAAGTCATTGTGTTTGGTAATGAGCATGTTTGGAAAACAGAGCAATATTTCTTGGCAAAAACTGAAATGATTAACCTCCAATAAAAATATGAACCCAAATAGTTCTTGAATTATAATGCAATGAGAAAAGAAGGGAATCCTATGATAGTTGAAACACACATCTAACTGCACGTATTATCTACGTATAAGATAAAAAAAATATAGCAATCATTCGGTTTTGTGTAAAAGAGTTTCAGAATCTTAAGATTAATGTATTAATGGATTATACAATATCATTCCAAGTTTCCGATACCATTCCATTTTTTGCATTTTATAAAAAATTACATTATATTTAAATCGCTCAGAATTAATAACCTCGAAATTGATCAAATTATTAAATCGTTTTTATGTATTCTCTTGGAAAAAGAAATAAATTGAATTTTTTTCTTTTCTTATTGGATCGTAACTCCATCCGAATTTCGCGTCTCTCTCTCTCTCTCTCTCTCTCTCTCTCTCCACCAAAAACGCCCAACCGAGAAAAGTTATTATCGAGTTCGTACCACCATTAATCTAAGCGCGAAATACTTGATAACATTTTTTCTGCTTCTACACAAAAAACTTTCTTGGATTTAATTGGAACTGATTGTGAGAGATCCAATGAGAGATCGAATTGGAACCTAATCTAATTATTTTTCTACGAAAAAATATTTGGTTGGAGTGTTTATGAGAATTCCGATCAGTAATGTTTTCTTGCGAACATATTTTTGTAAATACTCTATTTATAAATTTATTGAAAATTTCAATCCAAAAAAGAATCGTAGATTCTGGTTCTTGAAATGTTTATAAACATTCAAATCAGTGGCGCAACGTTCTTTTTAAACAATTTGATCTTACAAACATCCTGTCGACGAAAAAGCAACGGAATCTCACAGTGATCGCGATAAAGCTGATAAGAATTAATCGCAATCACGCTTGTCGCGCGGCAACCGATTATCGAGGTGCAGTTGCGGTCGCGCATCTCTTCCTGGATGCCTTCGGCTGGTGCTCGGTGCACGCGAACCGGCGCGGGCGCGGCCTTTCACATCCTCTCTACGCGGAGGGTGGACTCACCGCAACGGCGCGCAAAATAAGTAAAAACGGGTTTAATTGCGTTCGTTACTTGCGCGGCTAAATTACTGACGCGACCGGGATTGAGTCCGGCATTATCTTCAGTGACAATTTGAATCTCGATTCGCCGCGGAAAACACCGGAATCACCCGGTCTCCGATCGGTTATTGAGGCCCCATTCAAACGACAATTACGATGCGCAATTAATTGCCAGTGTGCGTGCCTAGCATATCACGGAAGGTTGATATCGATGCTATATATCTTTTCACGCGGTTGCTTAATATTATACTTTCGACGGTGCACGTGCTCCGATTTAATATACTGTTACGATTGCTTGTTTGAAGCATACTCGTTTTACATCTCATTAATATCTCTCTTCTCACTCTCATTCTCTCTCATTCTTTATCTATCTGTCTGTCTGTCTGTCTGTCTGTCTGTTCTTGCCATTAATGAATTAGTGAAAACCATAACTTGTACTATTGCAATGTATCTTATCTCAGAAAATTACCACTTATTTATAATAAACTAGCTTGATACCCCGGGCTTCGCTATGGTATGGGAAGGATTCTATAATTATCCCCTCGAATCTAGATTTGTCCCTTTAGGGGTTGATTAGGGCAAAATCCTAATTTATGTTTTTAAGCATTTGTATGGGTAACCTTTGTAAGCAAAAACCAAGTCGATATTTTGGGCTTAATAAGGGGATTCTATACCCGTCTGTAATACCGACACTTTGTTTTGTACATATATCTTTTTTTTGGCTTTACGGATTTAAAAATCCTTTTCCAAAGTTGAATCATATTTGAAAATAAAGGCCACACCACGTGATTTTATACCGAGAATAAAAATAATTTTAGAAACTGGATATAACAATGCATCAACTTGCGAAAACATTCGCTTTATATAAAAATTCTACAATGTATTGTTACAAAAAGACTGTGGCGTGGCCAGCGGATTACATCCAAAAATACGACACTGTTGTCAGAATTAGGTTTAGACTCTAAACAAAAAAGTTATCTGTGCAAAAGCATTATTGCAAACGTGCACTAGCAACGATGACATGGAAGAGCAGTATTGCGTGTAGCGAGAGATGGCGCATCAATTGAACAAAGACAGATGCCTCTCGTTAGACAAGGACGGATATAGATATATAACATAGAAAACAGGTTTAGAAATGTTGACATTACCGGCGTTGAGGAAGTTCGGCCTCCATTATAGGAGAGATATTGAGGAATCCGTGAAAACACATTTTACACCTTTTCACTCCGTTAGAGATCGAATTTCTAAAAATCTCTTTTTAGTGGGTACTTACATCATAAAAAAAATATACTCCCCAAATTTCATTTCCCTTGATTTGACGATGATTTCTGATATATATATATATATATATATATATATATATATATATATATGTAGGTCCAGAGGTATGTTCCGAGACTGTTTACATTTTTTGAAATGTACAGTCCTAGCTGGAATATAACGCTATATATGTAATCAGATTCAAAAAACTGTCCCGAAAATTGCCGTAGGACATCAATTTTTTCCAGGACAGTCCTGGAAACTGCCAAATGTCCCGGAAGATACCGATATCAAAAATAAAAGTCCCGGAACATACTTCCGGACCTACATATATATATATATATATATATATATATGGCCATATAATATTGTTTAAGATTATATTTTCTATTTCTTATATGATCATATATATATAATTATATATCTACTAATATAAACTAATATGAACTAATATGAACAAATAAGAGGTTTTTTCCCGGAATAATTTTTTTGTTCAGCGTAAAAAATACTATCAGAAATCATTCTCATATATATATATATGAGATATATATATATGAGATATATATATATATATATATATATATATATATATATATCTCATATATATATATATCATATATATATATATCTTATATATATATATGAGATATATATATATGAGATATATATGAGATGATACATATATATATATATATATATATATATATATATATATATATGAGAATATATAATTATATATAGCCATATATAAGGTATATATGAGTATATACCCGAGAAAAAATACCTCTTATTTGTTCATATTAGTAAATATATAATTATATATGGTCATATAAGAAATGGAAATATAATCTTGAACAATATTATATGGCTAAATCTTAAGTATAACTTTATATAGTCATATATGGTTTTATTATATACTAGTATATTATCATGTATGATCATGTAAAAGTATATTTATAAAGTTAAAGATAATCATATATATGAATATATACTCTATAATGGATCTATCTATATAAATTTGTATAACAAACACGAGTCTTTTAATCATCATCGAAAACAAGGCGTGGCGTTCCTGCAGAGTCAAATCTCGATCACGTTTGCATTGTTTATAAAAGCAAAGGATGATCTCTTGTTAATATTGCATAGCACGGTGAGATAAACGATACGCCAGTCGATAGTAAATGACCTCCGGGTTACGACATGATAGGAAGGAACACGTGTAACTCATTTTATAAAGTTATTATTTCTATATTTTTTAAATTTGTGATTTGGTGAGAAATCCCGTTACGGTAATCACGTAGTGTTCCGCTGCTTTAGGCGGGTCTGCCTTTATTGTGTCCAAATTAGCAAAAAACTCGACTAAATTCTAGAAAGATCCGAGTTGACGCAACTCTATGACATATCTACCATAAGTCTGAACTAATCTGTCTAGTTAAAAAAAAAAACGGGAAAAAAGTAAAATGATATTACTCCGCTGACTATATTACATCTCACTAATCGTTACGTTTGCCCAGTTCTTTCTAGATGTATCCAGATGAATGAAATTATATTTTAAAATCGGCTGATACCAGAGATACTCACCTGAGAGTCAGCGTTGTTCACTCGTTGCTTTTCACGCGCGTGTCGTTTAAACTATTCATTTCCCCCTTTGATAAACGTGAGAACGCCCTAATCATATGTGGGGAGATTGTTTGTGTTCCTCCCACTGGCATCCTGTTGTCTCTATACAATCGCGCGCATTGCTTATATAAAAATCGCAATTGTGCGTTACTATTGCGCACAACCGTCGCGACTACGAGAGCATTTCGAACTCGACGACGTCTCCCGGTCTCTTCTGCCCTGATTGACACCCCCGGCGGCGGCGACGAGGCGATTCCTCGAAACGAGACTTCGTGACGTGGTAAGAGAAGCAGAGCAAACTGTGTGGTAGGGACTTGAAACTAGTAGAAGTTGTTTTGATCTCTTTCGACGGACATATCGCGGAGGTCTCCTGCCGTAGTAACACGGTCGACGTCAACGTGGACGCTTTACTTACGTGCCTCCCGTCGTCTTCGGCCACTCGAGTCTTCGAGTCTTGTCCATCCGAATCCCGACGACGCGCGCCGTATATCCGCCGCGAAGACCATCGGGCCACGCCGCCACCTGTCACCTCCCTCGATCCCGTTACCGCAGATATTCCACCGCGTAGAAAACCGATATTCGCATCTCTGAAAATTTCTCGTGCGCATCC
The DNA here is from genome assembly GCF_048541705.1 of Temnothorax americanus. Lineage (NCBI taxonomy): Eukaryota > Metazoa > Arthropoda > Insecta > Hymenoptera > Formicidae > Temnothorax > Temnothorax americanus. Next base: position 3,873,587 of record NW_027509329.1, read on the forward strand.
TGCGAGAGATTCGGGAGAGGTTTCTCGCGTCGCCGTCGAACGGGACGGTAGCGAAATTCGGAGAGAATATTTGATCCCGCTCGAGGGGGTTCTCGAGGCTTCATTGCTGTCTTCGCGGAAACGTTACTTCGCGAAAAGAAATTTGCGGATCACGAAGTAGCTCTCACGGTCCTAGCGCGAGGAATCCGCCACGAGGATAGATGAGAAGTATCAATTCCTCGAAAAGGAATTTGAAGGGGTGAGTTTTATTGATTCCTGCCAGATTTGTCGTTACATTTCCGAGTGCCGCGGGAAAATTCTCGTTATTTTCTTACAACATCCCCAAAGAAATTTGCGTTCCTCTATTTTATACTCTCTAAATTTCATAGAGTAGTTTTGCCATATATTAGAGTGACTGTGATAGTCACTCCAAAAGAGAGAGTTGTCACTCTAATCTGAGTAAATGCGGGCACTCACAAGGCAGGATTGAATTTTTCACGAAAATTTTTAGAATGGTTACTCTACCGAAGTGATACGATCTCACTCTAAAGCTGTTTTGAATCACGATTCACTAAAGATCGACTGATAAATGACCTTAACAGAGTGAAATTTTCTACTCAAAATTGTGACATAACCCACTCCTATAAACACTGATTTACTAGGCTGCGTTTCATAATTCAATCTTGGTAACTAAAATCTATATAGTTTACGTCACGTACTCTATAGCATTTTAGTTACTAAGGTTAAATTTTGGAACGCAGCCACTTGTAAAAAGTGCTTTTTCACTCAAAGTACGATTTCACTCCAACTTATAAAGCGCAATTTCACTCTTTCTTAGAGTGGCGAATCACTCAAAGGGCACAGACACAATTTTCACTTTTCGTTACACTTGCATTTCACTCGTTTTGAGTGACATTTCACTTTTCGACTTTTAGAGAGTACTAGTACAATTTTGACACGTTAATTTTAATTGGTACTCTTCGACAGCTTTGAAAAACTTCGGAGCTTTGAAAAATATATTTGCGACATAAGCAATATATAATTGTAACATTAGAAATTTTATTCAGATTTTATCATATAATTTTATAAATGTGTACCTATTGCGATACTATTACTATTATTTTAAATTAATAATTACATAATTTTAATTCTTTGAAGCTTTGAAGTTTGAATATCTCGAAGCCTTCGAAGCAAATCAGCAACCCTAATTTTAACTGTTGACTGCCAGAGTTACCAATTAGATATAATTTCGTTCTCGACGTTATCTTTATAACTGCATGTTTTTCAATGTGTTACTTAATTATATTTATTTGTCATTAAAACTCACAATAAAATTCTTATTTTTTTTTATAAAAATAGAATCGGCGAATAGCTGGTGAATAGCGTCCATTTATAGATCGCCAACCAATAGTCAACTCATATTTGGCAATCATCAACGTATTAAATTATCCAAAAATATCCAAAAATGATAACGACGAAACGAATGAATAGATCGTGGTTATGACGAAGTTATAATAGATGCGTTCAACAGCTCGTTACCCGCTCGCGAAAAAATTATTCGGCATTCTCGCGAATAGGAGAGCGCATATCCTTTTCTACCCCTATAATCAAAGGAAAATCGAGGCTTCGCGGAAATTGAGTTTCAACATCTGAAACGCTCGTCGATAAGTTCAGTGGCAATTTTTTAGGAACATTCATTAATCAACGAGTATTATGCGTAAAGGGGAGAGAGGAGGGTGCTTATGAGTACTGTAGCAAACAGTGATAACCCGCATTGTTCCTTTCGCAAGACTAGACTGGACCCGTTGAATTATCGTTGGTATTATTGCGTTTTCCTAATTCTCTTTCTATCTTTAGTTATTTATATGTTTTTGTCATTTTATATGTTTTTCATCCTATATATAGGGAGCTGTGAAGGGATTGCTTCTTTGGGCGATGCCGCAGGTTCGATCAAATCAAATTGGTTAACAATGTTAAAGCACTGCATTTAAAACTAGTTGATTGTTAAATATCAAGTTATTTGTTAGAGAAAAAATTCAATGTACCAAATATCTAATTGATAACATTAATAATTAAAGAAGCGATCCCTTAATTGCTTTCAATGGCACGACGGTTTGTATGTAAGAGCTCATTTTCTCTTTAACGAGATTTCTTTTATCTTATTTTATATGCATATATACTTATGAAATTATATATTTATTTTCTTGATATTCTTTTATCTTATACGTATATTCTTATCTTAGACAATTTTTGCGACTTAAATTTCAGTAAGGGTTATCAGTATACGATAAAAATTTACACGTGCGATAGATAGGAAAATTTGGACATGGCATAATCTACACGCTAAGATAAATATTTATTACTAGTTACGAAATTGTGCTTCACTGTGATTATGGTTTCCTTTACGATATACATTATGATAGTAGGGATATATTCTCAGTTAATTAGTCCTGTTTTTTTGCGCTTTCGGTAGTAACAAGTATATAAATAAAGTCGACATCCGATCCGTCGGCGTCGAGGAGGCGTAAAGTCTCTCACAGCATGCGTTCCCACTGTGAAATTTTTGAGTGAGCTTTTAGGTAATATAAGGGCACGTGCGTGATATATCTGTGCACGATTATGTACATAGCGCATGAGTATATAATACGTATGTGTATACGTGTGGAGAGTGACGAATTGCTGTCAGATGTTAGCGCGATTAAACATTGACAATGCTTCGTGTGGCGTACGCGGAAGCGCGTTTTGACTCTAATCGCGGCGATGATGAGGTCGTTACTCAAATTAAGGGAGGGAGCCGAAGGAACCGACGGAACAGCGAACCACGGCGCGGCGTCGCGAGACCCCGTGCAAGACGTATATAATCCTTCGATTGAGTTTGTCGAGCGGTCTACTTAGCGCGGCCGACCGCGGCCAGTAGCGGGATTCTGTAACTCCTTATGAAGGGTTGCTCAAATCAATATGATAAGAATTTTTATACATTTATGAAGGATATTTGTTTATAGAAATCTTGAATTATTGAACTTATACTCTTATACACGGGCGACATAGCAAAAATGTTGACACCTGTAATGCAACTCTCGAAGGCATATTAAAAATAAAATTGTAAAAATAAAACAGCATATTTTAGCTGTTTCGCATAAAGCTATCGAGCACGCTACGGAGGGCGTGCATTTCAGTCGGGCAACGTCGAATTTGAGTCGGCCCTGATAAATGGGCGGATTGGAATTGCGTAAATTTGTCATTTTCATTCATTTACAAATTACGAGTAACTTTTCTTAAATGTATGGATTTGTCCGTCATTGAGGTTAAGGGGGGAGGTCAAGTAAATGACTTTCCTTATAGAAATTTAATACTGTAAGTGCATGATTATTTGGCTAGTGATTAATTATTAATTACTTATTTCGAGTATTAAAAGTACTGTTTTTAATGATTTTAATACTCAAAATAAGTAATTAATTATTAGCCAAATAATCACTTACAGTATTAAATTTCTATAAGGGTTAAATTTTGCGATTTTTTTTAAAGAGAATAATAAATCGATTGCTTTGAAAATTAGTGCATATTTTTATTTAGTATTTAAACTAACACACAAAAATTTGTTAATGTAAAAATAATGAAAATTTATTGAGCAGTAGCTGGTTGAAGTTGCCTCTTCATGAAACGCGGCGGGAATCGCAGAAAAAAATTTAAAATTAAAAAAATAATTAAAAAAACAATTTTTTCTTTTTTTTTTAAATGAGTTTTCATTATTTTTACACAAAAAAATTCCTGTGTGTAGTTTAAATACTAAATAAAAACATGCACTCATTTTCAAAACAATCGATTTATTATTTTCTTCAAAAAACAAATCGTAAAATTTAAGTGCGATTTAAGTCATTTACTGATTTCATTGACCCTCCCCCTTATTACCTTGGGTGAAGAAATAATAGACACTTATTGTAAGATATATATCAATCCAAATATATTTAGAGAAAGGAAAAAACGGATTTTTCCATTATTGATGGTCAAGGGATTAATTCGTTACTATCGGATGAGAGATATGTATTCTGTAAGAAAAAACATAATAGGGAAACCAAAATAAGTACATATAACTTTAATAATTAATTACTCGACAACCATGCAGACAATTGTCTTCAACTTTGGCACGGATAACAGATTTCCGTAGATGAATATCCTCTATAAATTTGAACTAATTCTTACATATTGATTTGAGCAACCATTGCACCCTCCTATTGCACGACAGTGTCTACTACATTCTCTTTCTATCTCAGCGAGTTAGAAGGAGAAGGGAGTATACCCGTGTATACCCGGGTGACGTCAGAACGCAACTTTGATATTGGAAACTTTCCAGCAAGCGACACAAGTCGACACAAGTGTCGTTTTGTCTTTGTTACTCATTGTAGAAAAGAAAAATAGAACGACGTTTGTGTCGACTTGTGTCGCTTGCTGAAAAGCTCCCATTATATATATGGTAAAAAAGCTGCGTAACGAAACTGTCATTAAGAAGTTACAGAGTCCCGTCACCAATCCTGTTGATTTGGTTGTATCAATCCCTTATAAAAATTTAATACTGTAAGTGATTTTTTGGCTAGTAATTAATCACTTAAAAGCACATTAAAAGCACTGTTAAGAGTACTTTTTAATAGTGCTTTTAAATGATTAATCACTAGCCAAAAAATCACTTACAGTATTAAATTTCTATAAGGGATAGGCCTATTCTCTCTAGCTGAACTTCTTTCACGGTTCATATATTTTTCTTTTCACATTGGAGAGAAAAAGAGAAAAGATGAACTATGCAAGAAATTCAACTAAATAGAAAAGACCTACAGAGTTGGAAAATTTGTGTTAAATATAACATAAATCACATGTCCCAAACCGAGTCCCAAACGGTTTGCTCAAACTTTTGTATTAATTTAACATGGATGTGTTAAATGGTAACACCGATACTACGTTAATATTTCAACAGAAAAGAAATGTAATTTTGATCGTAATTTGAAGTTAATTGTGTGTACGATTAACATAACTTTTATGTTGAATCTTATGTTGAATCATCCCCACTTCCGTTATAGAGTAAAATCAACACTCTTTTTCCGTAAATTTTAACACATTTAATAAATACGTTCAAATTTTGTTGCTTTAACATATTTTTTGAATTGTTTTAATAATTTTACATTTTATATTTGTTCAGTTTAATTAACATAGCAAACATATGTTAAATCTACACATGTATTGATGTGTTATATGTTGATTACTTTACACAAAAACTAAACGGCAGATTTTTTTAAAACAACCGCAAAGAAGTAAAGAAGTGCAATTTTTACTCATCGCGATCGCTCCGAACGATAACGACCTATCTTCAATATTTCTAGGGCGGAGCGCAGTGACGAAGTTATTTTCTCTTCTCGTCCGCGATCTTCTGGTATAAACACGAGGTTGTTGTTGTTCGGAGAATATTCCACGATGCGATGTTTGACCTATGGCACTTTTTGCAAACGATTTTGGATTAGACGATTTCCCGCATGGGGAAGCAATTCGCACGATTCCTTAGGCCTAACGCATCTACGGATCAAACAAAGTTCACAATACCGTGAACACTCACATACAGGAACACGTTATATACACAATTACACTTTCCCGAGTTTAGATTACACTCTCCCGAGTTTGGATCGACATTTTCAATTTGACCGTGGTCGAATCGATCCTGGGGATCAGATGCCATTTTCACAAACAAAAGATGCGTCACCTGTCGAGTGATCGGTCATAACCGTTATCTGTATAAATAATCACGGATGAGAAAGAAAGAGAAGGGGCGGGGGGTGACCGTGGGGAGGGGGGGGGGTAACGTGGCTGACATTAGTCGCGAGATAGATTCTCTGAGATCAAAAATTTTAGCGGGATTATCGCGGTTGAAAGATTCGCGAGTGACGATTGACGATGACGTGATGCAACGCGATGCTTAAACTACCGCATATCGGAATTAGAGTCCCTATATAAGATTCTAGCTATTTTGTAACAAAATGGCGTCTCGCATCTTATACAGGGACTCTAGCATCTAGAGTCAAGGATACTCAGATACTGTAAAGCCAGCCTTAACGTAAAGAAGAAGAAGGAGAAGGGGGCTGTAGTCGCATTCTAATTGGTTTCGCCATTTTGTTACAAAAGGTTGATTGAGACAATACGCGTGAGTCCACTCAGTGGCTAGACTCTCATATAGGGACTCTAATCGGAATGAGATCGCCGCTAGATCACAGACGATCTATAACTAGGCCATCTATAATTATGCGATAACAGCGCAATTATTTAATTCCGCGAAAATTGATTACCCATTACGTTCATTGGCATCATAGGGTATACGTATCATCAGGAAGAAGCATTTTGACAATAAATTTAACACACTAGAACTACCGAGAAGGCCAAAATAACCCGTTTGACATTTCTTAATAAATTATTACTCATTCTTTTAAAACACCTTAATTTCTGAAATTTTCCCTGACTTTTATTGAAATTACAGATTATTACCCAGACGAATAATTACAAGTCTGTTGAAAGCAAATTTTGCCGAGCATCTCCTACAAATTTTACTGGCAGAAAGACTACCTTGATGCCGATTCTGATATATCACATGATGTCCGACATAACGCCAACAGAAATATAACAGATGTGCTAAGGCATATAATAAGGCAGCAGATTGACGGCAGAAATCGAGCAGACCCTGCTGAAACTGTTCAGGCTCTGCACGGTTTCTACTACCAATCTGCTGTCTGATTATGTTAGCAGATTCTGCTGGCAGAACATAAACTGAATGCGGACGCAGCTGATGTCATCTGCTGCTATATATGTATAAAGACAAATGTCCTGACTGATTCATCAACGCCCAGCCCAAACCTCTGAACATAGAAACATGAAATTCGGGTAGTGTATTCCTTTCATGACGTAAGCACCCACTAAGAAGGAATTTTTAGAAATTCGACCCCTAACGGGATAAAAAGGTATAAAACGTGTTTCACGGATACCGTAGCGAAGCACAGGTGTATCAAGCTAGTAGGTCATACTTCTATAAGTACAAATAGGTGTCCAATGAGATTTACTGGGAATTTGCAATAACGTAGGTCTATAGATTCCTGAATGTTTTAACGGAAATAGTTTTTAAGGAGTTTTACAGGGATTTCTTAATAGACTGTTCTATACATTTCTATAGGTTTTAAAAAGGACTGGTGTCTTGTGGTTTTCAATGTGAATTACTAATAAACTATTCTATATGTTTCCTAAGGTTTTAATGGAAACCTCTAAAATCTCTATTGGGATTAAATAGGTATTTCCAATGAATGTTTTATATATTTCGAATAATATTAATAGGAACATATATGTATTAGTATTTATCGGGAATTTACAATAGGGTGTTCTATAGATTTCTACAGTAAGTACATATTAATACTTATAGAAATCTATATTATAGAACACACCCTATTGTAAATTTCTAATAAATACTAATACACATATGTTCCTGTTAATACATGAACGTGTTATGTTTGTGGCTATAAAATTTGATATGTTCTTCTGTGTATATGGACGTAGATATACATATGTAGTTTCGATGAATATCAGGTATATTGCCTTTATTCAAACCACAACTATTTCGATTAAGAAAAGTTAATTAATGTCCGTAATATTAAGACAGTTACTTTGTCCAAAGTTGATAATTCACTTATTTTTAAACGTTAACTGAAAACGCTTAAGTCTCAGATTTGTACGATTCCCAAAGAATCGAGAATTCACATACTCGATTAAGTCACAATCTAATATTCGTACTCTCGAAGATTTTCGAAAGGGAGCTAAAGTTCGCATTATTTTGTATGTTTATACGTTTGTGATAGAAAACTGATAGCCATTTTTAACTTTTTCTTTATTCCAACTATATTATTATAACTATATTATTATAACTATACTATTGTAACTATATTATAACTATGATTTTTTCTTCAATATTTAGTTATGGGCATTTTGTGCCCATGAACGCACTTTTCATCAAGACGTCACGAACTATACATCATACTAAATTTTCAGCCAACTTGACTGGGATCCATTTTCCCCTGATTTTGTGAGGGCTCCTTTAATTCACAATCAACTCGATCCTAGAATACAAATAATAATGTAAATGTAAAATATAAGAATCTTTCATTAAAATTGTCTAACAATTTGCAAAAGTAAATCGCACCGTTTGCTTAAAGATAAGTTTAATACAATTACAAAACTAAGGCATTCTATAATGCGCTCTTTTAATGCACCTGAAGAGGACCGGAGCAATTTTCCGGTCTACATAATTGCGATCTTCATTTAATACCATCGCGCGCGATGCATTATCTTCCAACGTATAGTTTGCAATAATAATTCTGCATTACAGTAAAAACGACAGGATGCGTAATGAAAGGGAGGCGCGCGCTTATAAAATAGACAGGATATAATGAAAATGGCAAAAGGGACTCCCTTCCCCCTCGTAAAACTGTCGAGTCGTTTTTGTGATTGATGGACAAAAGATCACTTTGTTTTCCGGCAGGTATTTCCTTCGTTTTCAATTCTGCGCGTATACTACTTTGCGCGTGATAACGCGCGCAGTTATCGTTGTTAAGAGTTATATTTCTATTCTAGCCCTCAGTTTCGTTATTATATTATCCGAACAAGCGCGCGCGTCAACGTTTATAGTTGCTGGAATTAATAATCCATTATAATGCGTCAGGTATTTATACCTGATGAGTTACGTGACACACAATATTCGCCCACCGGCGAATATTCGAGAGATAGATTTTATGTTTCTCTTCGAGAAATCGTTCGTCTTTATATAATGAACTGAGATTGTAAACTGTGTAACATCAATTATGCAAATTAACTGGAAATATTGCGGATCACTTATTAGGATAAACCAAAAGATTTAATCTACCGATATCTCAAATTCTTGCAATCAATTTAAATTAAGAAAATTTTTTATTTATTTATGATAAATTATGGTAAAATATTTGTTTATGTAATTTTTCAGTTTTATTACAACGTGCATTTGCGTGCCTAAAGGACTTCCGACAATCATGTGGGGCGCTAAATTGGAATCGTTTTTATTTCTCTTTACGTTGAAATCATGCATCGCCGTGGGAAACGCGTATCCGACTTCCGGCTCAGACGTAGAGCCTGCAAAAAATAATATAATGAATCTCATAAACGACGCAACCCCATCAGTTACATCGTATTCGTGTGTTTATATACCATCGAATTTAGATTTATGTAGATTTGGGTAAGTCACAGAATATAATAGAGAATTCTCATGATATTACCGTTCATACTTTTTAATTTTATAAGTGCATCGATGAATCACTTTTCTTTTGTTCTTGCTGTAGAACTTTTATCAAAAGAAATATTACCATTAATTATATTTTTTTAAATTAAGTTTGAAGAAAGATAATGAAATCTTATGTTTGTGTTTTAAGCAAAAACATTAAAATTGTTTAATATTGTATATCAAACGATTATTAAAGTATAAGTATTAAAGGCAGACGATTAACGAATCAATTGAGAAAATAATAAGGATAGAGCCGCAACATGGTGTTAGTGTTGATAATTTTGTATTTGTGTTAAAATAAATTACAAACATTTCGATCTGTTACAAGACCATCTTCAGTATAAAAAATAGTCAAACGGTTAAAATAATTAAGACATATTACGCATGGTTGCAGGTAAATAATTCGAAATCACGCAAATTGGTAAAACCGCTGTGTTGTAAAGTTGACAATAATGACTTGTGCTTATTTTACTGTGAGTCATGTTGTAGGATAAGCCTTTGTGTTACAAGAGAGAAACAGGTATCTCTCTAATGTGTTATACAAAAGGAAAATCTGAGAGTCATCTGTCATAGGTCCCTATTCTGTAAATGTTAACGATATTGTTACGTGCTTTGCGCAGAATTTTTGTGGTATATTATATCTGTGCAAAGTACGTAATGATTTCGTTAACCGTTTACAGAATAAGCCCCTAAGTAACACGTAGCAGTCAAAATGACATCATTTTGACATCATATTGACCAAAAAATGACGTAATATTAGGTCAATATGACGTCAAAATGATGTCATTTCGACTGTGATGTGTTACTCAGGAATTATTTTTACTATTTATACGTTTGACTATTTTTTGTATACTGAGAATGTGGTCTTGTAACAGACCGAAACGTTTGTAGTTCATTTTAACACAAATACAAAATTATCAACGCTAACACCATGTTGCAGCTCTATATGCTCATTATTTTCTAAATTATTAAAGTAATTATTAAAGTAAAAAATTAATGACATAAATAATGTGGTCTCTAATTTATTTCTTATTAAAAGAAACTCTATTTCAAATTTATTAAAAACTTTATCGTTAGAAGAAATTACACACTTTTTGGAAATATGATGTATTTAAATCCAGAAAATTTTGATTTCAGTTCTAAATCCACAGAAAATCTTTGGAATCCAAAGCACAAACTGTCAGTAAATAAAAAGCGCAAGTTATTGGAGAATAATAAAATGTATTTCACGTCACGCCCATCGATGCGTGTCCCAGGAACGAAAAAGTTTCAAAGTCAACCATTCGTAAAAACTATAATATATGAGATACAAACTTGCGCACCGCCGAGGTAAAAATGCAGCAAATGAGTTTTTATAAGAATAGTTATTTTTATAAATAATTACGTTTCGTGTATCTTAATAATAACGCAAAAAATTAATGCAGTGATGTAATCAACTTACGCGGCGTTTACGAAAAGGCAAAAAAAAAGAGTATATTGCATTGGTAAAAAGATGTTTTTTCCATTTTGCAGATTGCCATTTGTTCTACCTTGGTGCACCGACGAAGATCTCACCGATAAGCAGAGCGAGATCCACAAGCTTTATCCCTTCATGATAAACGGCTTTCCGAAAGGAACATACGTATTTCCTACGATGTTGCCTTCAAAGGAACTCGAACGAAATCAGCATAATTTGTAACGCACACTGTTGTGTGAATTAATTGACGCATTTAAACGGCTATTGTAACAGTCGTGTCAAAAGCTTGACGATATTATAAAAGATATACTTATTGAATTTCATAATTTTTTACTTTTATTAACAAGTACTCCATTGACAAATCTATTAATGTGGGTGAGTCAAAAGGAATAAAAAGAAAATAACGTAAACAATACAAAATTTAACAATTAAAGTAATTTAAATTGACCTGACTGGCAATATATATAACGTCTTTCCGATATGAACATTGAAAAACTGTGAGCCAACTTGGTTTGTCGGATTCACACAGCACTTTTTTCAGATCAATATCGAGACATTATTAATTTTGACCATGGTTTTGGTCAGTTGATGTAATTTCTAAATTAAATAGTTTTTAATTTTTTTTCAATGTTCATATCGGAAAGACGTTATATATATTGCCAGTCAGGTCGATTTAAATTACTTTAATTGTTATTCTATATACTGGCGAAACAATATAAAATTTAGTACAAGAATTAGATATATAAGAAAAAGCGCGCATATATATATATATATATATATATATATATATAAAAAGCGCATACATAAGAAAAGCATATATTTCGCAAAGATTGACGTTTGTAAAAATATGTTGACAGACTTGCACGTATACAACTCAATAGAAGGCTGCAAAGTGAGATATAGATAAAAATGAAAAATTCTTTAGCATTAAGCAGGGAGCAATTGTTTAGCAATAGACTGTAGTAAATAATGAAAGTGATACAATAATGTGATCGTTGCCTCTCTGCCGTCGTTTAACTAACAACACTTTTGATAGCAATATTACACATCAAATTGTGTGACTGTAATAAAATAATCTTCTAATAAAATAATCCTTATGTAAAATTATCCTACGTCATCATCATACAAAAAATTGGGAAATATAGAGCTAACTATCTTAATACCATTGTTGTTTTTTCATACCTTACAAATTGATGCCGTATTAAAAAAAAAAGAATATATGTATAATTATATATTTTTTTAAATATTGAATATATATATTTGTTTTCACTATAAAAATGTATACCCCGAATATTTTGTAGCAAGAATCGTACGTACAATCGTTGTGCTCTAAACTATCTTTAAATTTCATAACGTAACCGAAAATAACAGTAATAAAAAAATAAGTGCGTAACGTATTTAAAAGTAATATCGGAATACGATATGAAATATTGGAAACTTTATGGGAAACAATGTCGAGGGAAGCAGATTGACCACGGAGTTCGCGGTGATCTGTGGAGCGCACCACGATCAAGAAAGAAACACACATCGGATAGTCTTGAAAAATATAAGGCCATTTTTACGTTCACAGGAGAGTCGATGAAGGCGAGAATGACCGACGATGCGCAATAAAGGAAACGTGAGATATCCTACGGTGCATCCCTGATTCGAGAGCACGAAAGCATCCCTGTTATAAACGACACACGTGCTAAGAAAATCGCCGTTACATAAAGCACCGAACGTGGCAGGAATTTTGACTAATGTAACAAAACAGTATTACTGTTCATTTCGGACTGGTTACCAATTACTGTAACTAATTTATTACGTGATAATTAGAGGTTATAATCACAGTGATATTGAGAGACTATATATAAAAATGTGGAATTTTGCGTTAACGGAAAATTAAATTTTAAATTTATATTCACATTTACGTCAGATATCTTCGTACATTGTGTTGCAAAAACCGATAAGTCGCAATCAGTGTATTAAATTAAATTATAAAAGATACATTGTAACAAGTTAAATTACTTATATACTATATATAGTACGATAATTTTACCCGCTGTTTTATCATATATGTTGCATATAACTTAATAAATGTCAGATTTCGTTAAATGTACGCTTTGCTAATAAATGGTTTCATGGAAGATATTGATAGCTGACTCAATCACTCGACTTCTGAACTTTTGGCAAAGGATCGACACTCAAGTGTTATATTATATATTACGATTTCTTTAAATATACGTTTTGCTAATAAATGACTTCATGGAAGATATTGATAGCCGACTGAATCACTCGACTTCTGAACTTCTGACGAAGGAATTAAGTATTATATCTATACTAATATATACAATTCTTACAAGTCGTGTATGTTTGAACGTTATTAACTTAAAAACTAATCAACCAAATCTTAAAGTATTATATATAAAATAAGAGTACAAAAAAAACTGAGGAATATAATAGAATTCAAAAAATTGCTAATAATAAAGGGGTTACCGATTACTGTCTAAAAAAATCTACGTGATATATTGTTCTAATTTTCGCCATTTTTGAGACATGGTGTTAAATTTTTTTTATGGATGGACTATCATTAAAAGTAGGTTGGTATTGAATTTAGCGAGAATCGGTGAAAGAGTTCCCAATTTTTGCCTAAAAAGTATAAAGTTATACATGTCATCTTATATAGAGCATCATTAAAGAAAAATTGTTTTGAATTTGGCGAGAATCGGTGAAGGAGTTGCCGATTTTTGCCTAAAAAATGTATAAGTTATACATGTCATCTTATATAGAGTATCATTAAGAGATGGTTGTTTTGAATTTGGCGAGGATCGTTGAAGGGGGTACCGATTTCTGCCTAAAAAATGTATAAGTTATTTGATGAATAGAGTATCATTTAAGGAAGGTTGTTATTGAATTTGGCGAGAATCGGTAAAAGAGTTCTTTCTTTATAAATTTTTGAATTTTTTGATAAATGTCCGTGGTTGCTCTAACTTCCGCCAATTTTAAGATGTCGGACTATTTATAATTCTATTATATTTTTCAGTCTTTTCTACCTCTATATTTCATATATAATTCTTTAAGATTTGATTGATTAGGAAAATCTGAACAAGAAAAGTTACTAAGTACAACTCTTTTAAAGAATTTAAAATACTAGGAATACCACTAAAAAAAACGCGTTAATAATATATAGTACCTCATGGGTGATGTAGAAAGTTATTGAAAATATGTGTTTATGAATCATATATTGGTGGATAAGACTAACTAGAACACAAATGTAATAACACAAATAAAGTTGTTTAAAAAAAAAGACGCCGGGGCGAAGCCCCGGGTAACCAGCTATTTATTTATATATAACGATTAATATGTTTTGAAGTTTAAATTTCTCATCTGACAAAGATAATGTAAACAGAGTTATGTATAACGATTAATATGTTTTGAAGTTTAAATTTCTCATCTGACAAAGATAATGTAAACAGAGTTAATTGGTAAATTGCAAAAAGCGGCTCCAATTAAAACTGGGATTCTAATTAAAAGTCAAGTTGGCCTTTTATCTAACATATATGTTATCATTTCTTTAACTACAACTAAGACACTTCGTGAAATAGTGGAAACGCATGATTTCTTGAATGTATCAAAAATTTAGAATAATTTTTATTTCATTAAGATAATTATACAATTTTACTTGCAAGAGATATTGTATTAATTATATAAAACAATAAAAAGGGCGTCTTCAATTTCGTTTAGAATCAAGAGACACGCTGGTGTCTCGCGTCAAGTGCCTGTGCTATAAGCGCGCACGAACGACGAAACCTCTGACCTGTATCTTTACACTACACAAACCGTTGTGTTAGGAGGCGCTTAAATTATCGGACTATCGACTCAACAGGGATATCAAACCGATAAATCAGGTTAGGAAAATAAGGAAATAAAGAAATAGTTCACATTTTTTTTTCATCACTAGGGGTGCATTCCGTGTTTCACGCATGGATGTGCATAATGCATCATTTATCCTTGTTTAACATTCGGTGCAATGGAATGGCCCTAGATAACTTAGACTATGTAGCGTTTTATAGAAAAAGAAAAAATATTCGAGCCAGAGTGAAGGCGCGAGAGTGAGGAAGCGTGAACAAAGAAGCGAAAGTGAGAAAACGTGTGCAGGGGGGGATATTTTTAAAATTATGAAATGTCGAACAACACTTATTATTCACCTACATTCTTCTTACGGAAATCTACACTATTGATGTTGCAATGCACAATTATTTTATATATTTTTGATTGGATATATTACAACAATTTTGTAGCACAGTTTTTTGTTTTTTGTACTAGCGTGCGCACTTGGCGACTTTTTTGCCTTTTTAAAGAAACTAATTTGTAAATAAATGAAAAAATGAAAAAATGTAGCTTAGCAGGAGCTAGTTTAAGCACAAGCTTTAAAAATTTATCAAGAACATCGATCGTACGTGACGACATTGGATTCGGTCAATTGTGTATGTGACTTTTGTTTGATGTTCATCGTTGATTGTTTAATACAAAGCTCCAGGTCTTAATTGCAAGCAAGCTTCTTACCTCATCAATCATTTCTGAAGTCATTTTCTAAAATGCCAGCCTAAAATTCGTAGACTTTCGTTCTTCTCGCTTCATCGCAGGGGTCTTCTATATCTTTCGGATACACTATATCTTCTCTATTCCAAAATTCGTCAGACAGATTAATCTCCCCTGGCAACAAAAATTCTACCGAGGGCATAAAGTATATAGTAAAGAGAGATTTTTCTATATTACTTTTATCTATTAACATGTTAAAAAGTGCATTCGCGTCTGAAGAATTACGCAACTTATTCAACTTTTCAAAACTGGACGTCAAATCGAAAGATACGGAGGGTTTGTGATCTTCAATTAGTTCAGTGATATTAATCTCGGATTCGTGATCCTTGATTGGTTCAGTGACATTAGGCCGGTTCTACAATCAGTCGTATGTCGAAGTCGGATGTCGGAATGCAGCCGATGGTCCACTGAGAGAATTTCTTTTTTACTTTCGATGAATTACTTTTTTCGTTAAGCAAAATTGTTTCCAATTCAAGAGGATCTTTCACGATCTGTTCACACGTTTCACCGATTATCAATTTTGATCTTCGTGCGATTTGTCATGAGTTAACTGTCTTTCATACAATGTCTCTCTGTCGTTAACAATTTTTTGTATTCAGACGAATGCTTGTATTCAACCTGGGTTTTTCCCTGAGAAGAACACGGCAGAATGTCTTCCTCGGGCCTCACGCAGACCGGCTGATGCCGATTTACGATTTCGATCACATGCAGCCTCTCCAAAAGAGTTCCGTTTTTCGTTGAAAAACAGTCCTTTATTGCTGACATGGCTAATAGTCCTCTTTGCTTGATGAAGAATCTTTCAATCTTTTAAATACGAGACACTACACTCTGCACCTTGCAGGGCTTTTCAAGACGATCTAATAAGATCTAAGGGTCGGTCTACAATCGGTCGTATGTCGGAGTCGGATGTCGGAACGTAGCCGATGGTCCAATGAGGAAAATTCGTTTCCGAAAAAGATTCTCTCATTGGACCATCGGCTATGTTCCGACATCCGACTCCGACATACGACTGATTGTAGACTGGCTCTAAGCAGTAATGCGATTTCGAGCTCATCCACACCGGTGTTTTTCCCCTCCACTAACGCACGCAAAGACGTTCTGTCTATATGACGCAGTCGTCTTTAAAGTACGTGAAATACTAATTTAAGGTATATCATTAGACTCGTGAAAATGTCAACAAATTAATTAAAAGACGGCGTTACGAGTCAAGCGCGGTACGTGGTGCGCAACTAGAGAATTAATAGTTACAGAAGTAACGAATTACAATGTATATACGTATATACATATATTCCAACTTAATAAACTGCGCGCCGATTATTTGTCGGACTTGAAACACAGTTATCGTTGGAACATTAATACCCTTCCCTCCCCGGAATTAAATCTATACGATTTAATTATTCAAAAAACTGTAATGATATATTTGAATTTACGCAGGCTGAAACATGCGCTTGTTAAACTTATCAACGCTGTTATTGCGATAAATATTACCACACGCCTCGGTAGTCGAATTGGTACGACGCCCTTCACGGAATGAGGGAGGTTCCAGGTTCGAATCCTGGCTGAGATAATATTTTTCGCAATAATTTTCTTTACAGTTTTTTAAATAATTAAATCGTATAGATTTAATTCCGGGGAGAGAAGGGTATTAATGTTCCAACGATAACTGTGTTTCAAGTCCGACAAATAATCGGCGCGCAGTTTATTAAGTTGGAATATATGTATATACGTATATACATTGTAATTCGTTACTTCTGTAACTATTAATTCTCTAGTTGCGCACCACGTACCGCGCTTGACTCGTATCGCCGTCTTTTAATTAATTTGTTGACTAATTTAAGGCTTATAGCCTTACAAAGAAGTAAATGATCTTTAAGGGCTAAGCAGACGGGCTAAACGGGTTACTTTGTAGCGCCACAAACTGATCCTGTATCTGTATCTGTGCGCTTCTCTGACTCGCTACAAAGTCACCCGTCTGTTTGGGCCCTAATTCAAGAATAAGACGATTCATCTCGAGAACAATATAAAGATATTCTAAATATTCTAAAAAAGGGCGATTAAACCGATTAAAATTTTTTAGATATTATAGATACTCGAGTAAATAACTGGACTAATATAGTCATCATAAAATCCTCACACAGAAATTTGTCGTGTCTGTGGAATATATATTAAATAAATACTTAAAATAACTATTTTTTAGTTCTTAGATTACATTTAAGTGAGAAGTCTAGATACACAAGCTGATTAATAATATCTAGTCGTTCTCGAAATATCCAGTAGACGGTAAAAAATAGCGATGTGCGGAGGAGAGAGAGAGAGAAAAAGAGAGAGAGAGAGAGAGAGAGAGAAAGAGAGAGAGAGAGAGAGAGAGAGAGAGTATATATCGATATTTTGTATTGATACGAATCAAAATACATAGTACCAATACACCGATATATTAATTTAAAATATATCAATATTAGAGAGAATGTCGTTATCTCATTTCTTGACATGTCTTTTAGATATTAGGGGAGACCGGGGCGGAGTCGTCACTACAATTATCTCGAAATCTGTATGTTGTGTGAATTCGCTATTAATATTGTAAACACTACTTATGGTGTGTCCTATGTGACCAACAGAGTTTAGTGAGATTATATGCCATGTTGGAATGTAGTGATTTTCATTAAGGCAAACGTGTTTTCGGAGGTCGAAAGTAAAATTTTTTGCGCGTTAAAAATTTTAAAAATTTTAAATATTATTGTTTCTCTGAATCTCGAGATAAGTGATTCTGAAGAGTAATGCATGTTAAACACAAATCCAGTAAAAAATTATTTTCGTTGATCTCTAATATTTCATGAGCGATTAAACTTAAAATCTGTGTCCGGGGCGAAGTCGTTACCAAGCCATATCATGGAGGCTTCGAGCGAAAATCAAAGTCAAAGAAGCAGTAATGGTCGGATTCCGGCGAGCACTTGGATAATATGTGTTGTGTGTGCTCAGAGATGACAGAATAGAGCTGACGAGAAACAGTGCGTTTCGTGCGAGCGTAGAGCACATACGTGTGTGCGCTTTTCTTGTAATTATTTTCCGTCATCGTGTTTTTAATTAATGTTTCCATTTTTCTATTAAAAAATAATTAATAAAATTCATCCTATCATTTTTCATGATTGGAATTACGAATTTTTATTTAAAATCCAGTCTGAGAATGGAGTGACGATACCGCCCCGGCAATTTTGATATTTCAATTTTTCCACCTTTGTCGTTTTCACTCTATATCAGTTGAACAAAGCGACGTAGACCAAAAATGTCCTTCTAAATTTTGTAAGTTTACTCTTTACAACGGTATACCACATTTTACTAAAATTATTTGTTTTGTTGTTAAAAATCGACACCAAAAAAAATAGTGACGACTTCGCCCCGGTCTGCCCTACTTTGCTTAGTAATACTGAAAAAATTTTAAATTCCATGTATAGGGTAACTCGGGGGAATATGCCACACTTAAGAAAAATATGATAATATGCCACATATACAAACATGTATAGCAATTTAACTTTAGAAGGGCATTCTTGTTTAAAAACATGCGAGAAAATATTTTTATTATTTTCTTTGCATTTCAATAGTACTCTGTGTGTTACAAGTAGTCTAAATTATTCGGAATGCAATTTTGTAAAATATTAAGTACGTAGTCTATATAATATTCTTAGCGCATGAAATAAACGTGTTTATTCAACATTTTTCAATATTTTTTCATCATTTTTTTTAACATTTTTTCAATATTTATACGGCAAAATATTTTTATACTGTTTATCCTTATCTAAGTAGTGGCATATTCCCCCAAGATGCAGTTTTATATTAAAAGGAGCCTGTATTATACGATTGCCAGTAAAACGAATCGGCGACGTACTAAATACTTTCATCCTAACCAATATTAATAAAACGACAAGCTGATCGAGTTAAAAATAGTGTAATGCTTGAAGAATATCTTATATAAAACACTAAGAAAATTCTAAAAAGCACGTTATCATACTGTACTTACCCCATAAAAACTATAATACTGACAGGAAGTAAGTAAAACTTGGGCAAAACGTCAGATATAATATTTTTAACAATTTCACAGTATTTACAACAACGCTCCTAGCCGTAGCTTTGTTAAACATAACGAGTGGCATATTCCCCACACTGGCATATTCTCCCCAGTTACCCTAATCTGAATTACACTCCTGTAGATTCTTAATAAAAGAAGGTCATATTAATGTTTGAGGGTCGATTATGTATCTTGAGGTGAAAATTACAAAAGTGAGGAAATTTTAGAGTATCTACAATTTTATTTATCGAAATCTATAGTAAATCTGTTCACTCTTGTAATCACTTTATTTCAAGATACATTATCAATCCCCTGAAAACGGAATTTGAGACCATCTTGAAATAAGACTATATTTGTGAATACCATCCAATAACAGAACACAACCAAAAATTGTTGTTTGTATCGAATTAATTGATATCTAGGTTTTTAACCGATATGCCAAAATATTTAAACTCAAAGTGTATTGATTCAAAATATCAAATATTAAATGGCCGCTGTATCGATATTTCGAAGTATCAATCCGAATCGGAACATCCTTGGTAAAAAACATTTTGTATTTGAATGGATTTCTATCAAAAAACGGCTTTGCAATATGGTTCAATAATAATGTGAAAAATCACGTAAATTTTAATAAAAAATAATTATTTTAGTGTAAAACAAGCGTTATTCGACCTGTGCGCAATATTGGATAACTTTGCGCGTCAATTAAAAAATCAGCATATCGTCGTACGAAAAAAATAAAAGGGTCTTTTTTTGTTGCAAATTTCGTCCACAACAAGATGCATACGATAAAATTCGTCTCATATAAATTCTAAAACCTGAAAACAGCAAAAAACTAAGATTATTCCAAAAAATCAAAATTTTTTGCTTACTTAGCTACAAACTAAAGAAAAAGAGTCTAAAAAATCGGTTGCCTCATGAAAAGTATTCTTTGTAGTTCTCAGGTGTGTAATTTTTGGGGGAATTTTAATTCCATTTTAAATGACGGAAAAAATCACTGGCGCAACATAAAAAAAAACGATGAAATCGAGGATTTTCGGGATCCGAGTCTCGGACTTTGACGGCGCGTGCAAGCTAAACGACTGACTTGACGATAAATGTTGTTCAGATCATTATTGTAGATAATTTAGAACAATTTTACGCGCGCGCTCTACAAAAAAGATACGTATAGTTAGTTACCCTATCTTACTTAGTTTTCGAGATATTTAAGAAAAAATAAAAAATTGTGTTTTTTGTTGATAATATTGTCAATAACTTTTTATTGCGCGTTAATTTTGCGAAGCAAAATAAATCCCACTTATATAGCACCTCAAATCAAAGCGATTCATGGTAGTTGCAATCTGGGAAGATTAATTGGAAGGTTCGATGTCTAATATAATTAGCCTAAACATTTTAATTTGATAACATTAATACATGTAATTCTACAATCATTTGTATAACTGTATATTTGGGTGACGCGTCACGAAAATGGAACATAAGAAAATCGAACAGCGTTATGCGACTAAATTCTGTGTCAAACTCCAAGATAATGCAAGTGATTTAAAAAGTTGAAACAGGCTTACAGAGATCAAGTTTTATCCCGGGCACAAGGCATTTTTAGATGGCGGTGAAATTATGAAGATGAATCCCGATCACCAATGACATAAACAATTTGGTGATTTAAATTTAATTTAATTGATCACCAATCATTTCCACTGATGTCAACTTTTCAAATATTTCTCTGTCACGTTATCCTGAAATTTGATACAAAATTTGCTGTGTCAAACTTCGTATAACGCTGCTCGATTTTCTTATGTTCCATTTTCGTGACGCGTTACCCAAATATACAGTTGTACAATAAAATATATTTGAGCGACCCAACTGGCCAAAATTTCTCCTTTATAATATCTCACAACGTTTCGGCCAACTATAAATATAACAATAATTATTGCCAGCACTCCACGCATCTATATCCTATGTCGCTTAATATAGTTCCCAAAATACATCATGCTTCATAAAGCTAAAAAGGTGATTACAGAGATGTATAACGACATATATGAAACATAGCGAAAAGGATGCCAAAAATGACTTACAAGTTTTATGCGTCGACAAAAGCAGAAGTAAAAGATACACTTGAAAAGGGCCAGATGTTGGCCGAAACGTTGTGAGATATTATAAAAGAGAAATTTTGGCTAGTTGAGTCGCTCAAATATATTTTATTATTTTTTGATACTGGCAAAGAAATGTCTCAGTCATTGTTTTGATACAGTATGTACAAATGATTGTAGAATCACATGTATTAATATTAATGTTATCAAATTAAAATTTTAACTGAAGGTAGAGTATGAATGTAGCTCTCCAAAACACAATATACAATTTATCAACAATTTACTGCTTTAAATGTTATGTTTTGGTAAAGCAGCGACTTACTCGCAAAATAAAGTATTCTCTGCTTTAACAAAAGACTTCAATTTATCAACAATTTACTGCTTTAAATGTTGTGTTTTTGGTAAAGCAGTGATTTTCTCGCGAAATAAAATATTCTCTGCTTTAACAAAAAGACTTCAATTTATCAACAATTTATTGCTTTAAATGTTGTGTTTTGGTAAAACAGTGACTTTCTCGCAAAATAAAGTATTCTCTGACGGGATCCAGATAGTGCGCTTCATAGTTTCCGGTGTCCAGGTGTAATCGTACGTTGAATTTGATGTCTAGGTGTCCCAGGTTGCCGATGACAAGGTCCACATAGTGCGCTTCGTAGTTTTCGGTGTCCAGGTGTAATAATATGTTGAATTCAATGTTTAGGTGTCCCAGGTTGCCGATGACAAGGTCCACATATTGCGCTCCGTAGTTTTCGGTGTCTACGTGTATTAATACCTTGAAATTGATGTCTAGGTGTCCCAGGTTGCTGATGACGAGGTCCACATAGTGCGCTTCATAGTTTTTGGTGTCTAGGTGTATTAATAACTTTAAATCTGAATATGTGCGTTCAGCCGAAACTCCGCTAGCCTAGCAATCGTGAGCAGTGGCTCGTTTTTGCTCGTTTCCTCTCTTTTTAATCCAGTAAGTCAAAAAAGAGGAAACGAGCGAAAACGAGCAACTGCTCACGATTGCTAAGCTAGCAAAGTATCGGCTGAACGCACCCAATGTAGGACACGTAGATATCGAATTCGAGGTATTAATACATGTAGACACCGAAAACTACGAAGCGCACTATGTGGACCTCGTCATCGGCAACTTGGAACACGTGGCCATCGAATTCAAGGTATTAATACACCTGGACACCGAAAACTATAGAGCGTGCTATGTGGACCTCGTCATCGGCAACCTGGGACACCTAAACATTGAATTCAAGCTTGATTCATAAAAATCGACTTAAAATTTCCCTAGCGGCAGAATTAAAATTATGTCATGACATAATAAAAATCGCTGAATTAAAATTATGTCTGACGTAAAAATAATTATCAAAAATATCGATACCTGAAGATATCGGTACATATACAGTTGCGAACAACATTCAGTAAGACACGCAAATAAAAATAAATAAAGAATTTTACAGTTAACGACTTATTAACATTAATCATGCTTTATTGCGATTATGTTTTATGTTGAAATTGAAAAATATATACAAGGTGTACAACTAAAAGGGTTACAGATTATTATTTTTAAAAAACTGAGCAAAATATTAAATTGTTGTTTTTTTTAGAAATAATAGTCCGTAACACTTTTAGCTTCATACCTTGTATTATATACGGTTTATGAGATTATAAGATATATTGTTTATAAGATTAAGATGCGTAACACTACAAAAAGGCGTGATATCCGTACAAAATTACCTTTTAAAAAAAAAGGTAAAATGAGCGCCAAGTACACGCATAATAGTGTATATGTATTATGTTGTTACCCTGTTATGTTGTTACCTCGAAAAAAACAAAGTGGTAGTATTATACCTCCAAATAGCTTTATCCTGTACATACTGTTTATACAATGCGTAATATACTACAAAAAGGCGTGATATCCGCACAAAATTACTTTTTTTTAAAAAGGTAAAAAAAGGCGCCAAGTACACGTATAGTAGTGTATATGTTGTTACCTAAAAAAAAAGGAAGTGGTAGTATTATACCTCGAAAAAACCTAAGTAACAAGTGGTAGATCTTTATATCTCGAAAAATCTCGAAAAAATCTAAGCAGTAGTATCTTTATTTCCGAAAAATTATAACCCAAGTGATACACGTCACAAAATTATGTTACCTTATCAAAAAGAAGAGTCGCGCTTCAAGTGATCTATTACAATTACAAAAAAGAAATGATATCTCTTTAAGTTAGAGCGCCAATTACAGAGAGAACATGTATATTGCCTCAAAAAATAATTGTTGCACTACATTGAAAAATCTTTACATTGTGTCAATTAGAAAAGAATGTATAATAACAATTTTATAAGATTAAAAAATTTTATTTAAATTTAACAAGGGAATACAAGATATTTAAATACAAAGTTATTTACATGTGTATTTTTTAATGGCCACAAAGAATTACAGAGGTAACAGTACAAAATAAAAATATTTTATTAAAATACATAAATTTTTCTTGTAAAAAAAACTTGGCGCTGCTAGACCTCGAAATTTTAAATAAATAAATAAACTTATTCTATACTTAATTATAAGCCGCATTATCCGCCGTCCGCGTAGTCACGCACACCCATATCACTCACTCCCACATCCACGCTGATAATCATTTAATATTACTCCCATTGTATTTTTCTCTGAATTATTTTTATTTATTGTTGTCCTTATTTATTTAAAAGGTCTAGCAGCGCCAAGTTTTTTTACAAGAAAAATTTATGTATTTTAATAAAATATTTTTATTTTGTACTGTTACCTCTGTAATTCTTTGTGGCCATTAAAAAATACACATGTAAATAACTTTGTATTTAAATATCTTGTATTCCCTTGTTAAATTTAAATAAAATTTTTTAATCTTATAAAATTGTTATTATACATTCTTTTCTAATTGACACAATGTAAAGATTTTTCAATGTAGTGCAACAATTATTTTTTGAGGCAATATACATGTTCTCTCTGTAATTGGCGCTCTAACTTAAAGAGATATCATTTCTTTTTTGTAATTGTAATAGATCACTTGAAGCGCGACTCTTCTTTTTGATAAGGTAACATAATTTTGTGACGTGTATCACTTGGGTTATAATTTTTCGGAAATAAAGATACTACTGCTTAGATTTTTTCGAGATTTTTCGAGATATAAAGATCTACCACTCTTTACTTAGGTTTTTTCGAGGTATAATACTACCACTTTCTTTTTTTTTTTTTTTAGGTAATATCACTAACAGTACTTATACTGTTATATAGAAATGCCACAATTTTTCAAAATGACGCAAATTCACTTGAATTCATGACTGAACATACGCAATGACGAATCCTCTAACCGAAGTTAAGTTCAATATGGCGCGCCATTAATATTTTTCACAACACCTCCACGGAAAATCGACTTTCCATGCCTGTAGAGAGGATCGAAAGTGGCCAATTTCACGCCAGGGCCTACCTTCCTCCCTAGGGAGAAAAGTTGATACTTTACTTTCCGCCCTAGGGAGGAAAGTTGTTACTTTCCGCCCACTATATAGGGTGGAAACTATCAACTTTCCTCCCTAGGGAGGAAAATTAGTGCCCCGTATAGCGGGCAGAAAGTAAAATAACGGGCAATACAAAATCGATGAAATAATCCGATCTTCCAATTTGAAAATTGTAATGTAATTATTAAATTCACTAACTAATAAGACTTTTTCTTTGTAAAAATTATATTAATTTCAATAAATAAATAAAATAATTACTATTTCGAAATTTACTTGTATTCAAACTACTGATTTGGAATTGTTTTTTTTAATAATATCACTAAAAAAAGCGTACATATATATCTTTGTGTACCTTTGTGTATCTTTGTAGAGTCAGAAGAATATATAGATGTATATAACCAAAAGTCAAAAGTTTAGAAAGTAGTTTTTTCTTTACGGTGAACGTGAAAATTCAGGCTACGTTCGACGAACTTCAAATTTTGCATGCAAAGAAGGATTATTTTTTATAAACCAAAACTTTTTTCAATATATGCCGCTATTTCTTTATTTTTTGAAATTTTAAAAAAATGCGGATAACAGATAACTATTAATATGTTTAATAAAAAAACTTGTACTTTTTATTTCAAATGTGATCTATGTGATCAAATATAATACGAACGTTTTCATGCACATTGCGGTGTAGCCACCTAAAATTGGAGGAACTCTGCAAATATTCGAATAACTTGAAAAAAATTTTAGGCTGAACATTTTTATAATATTTAAGTATTTAATAATATTGTAGATATTAATATTGTATGTAAAAAAAATCTAGAAAATGTACTTATTTTTCGTGAGTTCAAACGGTGTGCTTTCTTAAATAAGATTACAGTTAGAATAATCAAAAGCATCTGTAAGAATGCAACCATGAACGTAATTATACACTAAAATAGCAAATAGGTACTCAGGCTATAGTATATACACACACAGAATGTATTTTTATACCATGATATATACATCAAGCGCGAGAAATATATTCAACAATCTCGGTAAATAATTTTCTTTTTGATAATAAATTTGGTAAAATTCATTTATTTTTTCCAAGTCTCTCACAGTACGTAATTAACATGTACAGTCACGTGTCAAGTCCAAGAACTAACTTTCTTCCTACTCGTGCGATTTCTACCGATTAAAACAACCTGTTGAATAATACGCAATAGAATCTCGAGAGAAAAAAATCATAAAATTGATTAACATACAAATATATATATAAAATTACATGCGGTAAAAGCAGATAATCCTTAACGTATCAAGTTAGTGTGTCAAGTTTCCCGAGAATGTGTTCTCGAAAGGCATGACGCGGGGGAGCGCGGCACGGCGACAATGTC
This sequence comes from Temnothorax americanus, assembly GCF_048541705.1. NCBI lineage: Eukaryota > Metazoa > Arthropoda > Insecta > Hymenoptera > Formicidae > Temnothorax > Temnothorax americanus. The sequence continues at coordinate 3,899,918 of NW_027509329.1, forward strand.
CTGAAGCGGGACAAAGAACGGGCGCGCGGAGGATGGGGGAGAGGGCACCGATTGTCGAGTGGGTAACGCGAGATGGAGGACCGAGAGAAGGAAAACGAAACCGTGGAATCTCCCGGGAGTGTGCACCTGGGAGTGCGGGCAGGAAAGAACTCGCGCGAGAGAGAGTAGGAGGTCGAATTCCCGACGGAGAATCTATCAGCCGCAGGCCGGAGAGGTGAGGCGGATGTGAGGCCGAGAGATGTGTGGACCGCCGCGCCGGCTCTCGCGCCGCGTCGCGGAGCGGTGAGCGCGAGCGAAGGACGAAGAAGGTGCGGAGGAGGTAGAGGAGGAAGAACCTCCGCGCCGCCGATCTCCTCGCGGGCACGACGGGCTCTACGGTCGCGCCGGGGCCCGTGGAGCCCCGCGAGAGCGCAGAGGCTGCGGTTAGAAAGCGTTCGTGCCGAGACCACGGCGGCGTCTTGCCTGCTGCTGCTGGTGCATGCCATCTTCGTTCGCGCGCAGTGCCGCTGCCCGACTGTCCAGAATACCTACGCCCGGTGTCCGGACCGGAGCACGGTGTTGCGAGTGCCGCGAGTCCGACCGACCGACCGACCCGGTACCAGTTGACCGGCGTGGTACCAGTTGCCGCGCGCTCGCAGCCGCAGCCGCGGTCGCACTCGCAGTCCCGCGCTGCGCTCCGTCACCAGTTGACTTGTCGCTCGTGCCCGCGCGCGTGCTCGCAGGTGATCCATCGTAGCCGCTGACGGCTGAGATTGCTTCCTCGGAAAGACGTGCGCTTGAATACCTAAACCACGGCAGGAACCGCGACGCCTCCGAGAAGAATAGGTACGTTATAAAATAGAACCGAACGCGACTTGGACGGCGAATGCTTGAGGGGCGTTAGCGAGAACGTTCAGAAGACTTAACCCAGCATGTTTCGAATCGGGAGATATAACGTCTTAAAGACGTCTTAATGATGTCTTTAAGACGTCATTTTCCGATTTGAGACATTATGTTCGCTGGGAACCGACATTTTTTAGACGTCGTTTGGACGGACTTTTTTATCCCGTGTCAGGACGAGGACTGTTATTGAAACTTTGTCGGAGACGACTCTCCCGTTCTACGCATCTCGCGCGATCCAGCGCTTGCGCGCGCGCGCGCGGTGGGATCGCTCGAACAGGTGCGTGTATCACGCGCGCCATCGGCTGCAGTTTAGAAAGTGCAATGAACCGTTTCCCCCTTTTTCGTGGTTTCCGTGTGGCGCACTTTAACGCGCATACTCGCGCGCGAGAATGTGCGAAGGCGAGTATGGGCGCGCGGGTACTCGTGCGTACACTCGAGTTTCAATGACGCATCGTAAGAAGGCGGTCCGTGTGACCGTGTCGCAGCCTCAATGCCAACGCAACTCACACGTCCATTCATGGAAAGAGTAAAATGATGCGAACATCTCGTTTATCGTCAATCTATATACATCCAATCTCGAAAACCGAAAGTTTAACCGCGGTTTAGCGCAACGATATATATATATATATAATCTAATCTTTTTTTTTAACTATATAAGTAAATAATCTCGAGTTTGCCAAATACACGCACGTCTACTAAACTGTGCAGAAATCTTTTTAAACTCAATATTAACAAATAATTTTGAATATATTGAATTAGATTATATAGCAACTGCTGTGGTCAAAATTACATTTTTACAATTTTTATCACACTCCCGGGAAATTATTGCATTTTCTCGAAACTGTCCGAAAGGATTAACATGCCCTCGATATATCTGCTATCTAAATTTAAATCCATCTCGCGAAATTGGAACGTTCGCGTAATTATAATTACAGGGATTATCTCACGAAACAAACGAATCGGACCGGAATAGATCAACGGGATATTTCGTTGCCTTTCAGATCGGCGAGAGGAGGTCACGCATCGGGTGGACGACGTAAGCGTCTCTCGGCGTCTTCTTTTCATTTCTCTCGAGGGGCCACGCCGACCTTTTAGAATTCTCAGACGAGATCTGATCGCACGGCCAAACGCAAGAAACACGCCGGTTGCGGCAGGTCGCGAAGAACGGATCCGAAGATGGCCTACATTATCTGGCCTTATCGATGAGAAGAACCACTTCAGCCGCGCCGTGCGAGCGACTTGACTAGAAAAGGAGAAATCCAGCCGTGGAAAGGAAAAAAATGGGTCAAGCGTGGTGCAAGGAGAGAACCTCCAAGGCTCAGGACTCCAAGTCTCCGTTGGATCGGGTTTTTGTACGATGCGCGCAACGGGTACGTATATACGAAAACATGTTTCACCTCTTGTTCAAGCAGCTCGTTAATCGATAATCAATCATGTGTGTTTATGATCGATGACGCGCGAGTGATTCGCTAACAAGCTTTCCGCGCGCGAATGTAATTTATGCAAACGCTCTCGCGATATGAAGCCTCATGAATATTTTGCTCCAGTTTGAGAATCGCTCGCTTCATTGTTTTATTTCGCGACTTGGATTTTATAACAAATACGCTTTCCCCCTCCCCGTGTTCCGCTGATAATATTTATAACGCGTATTTACATATTTTATAGGTATAAATACATGTCAAAAATGTTCGAGCTTTTATATTGACCCCTTTCGGGGACTACATATCTTTGACAGGTCTTAAAACTAGGTCGAAATTAATGAATTTTTATTGTCGGTAAAATTATGTTTCATTAAAAAATAAAAATACATGCCTTGTAGAGTAGTCTTTTGAGAATATTTCCCGCAAATTTCAATAAAAAATAACAAAAATTGAAGTCCTGACAGCTATTTTCCCGATGTTTTGAAAATCGATACCAGAAATATCTCGGAGACTTATAAGTGAATGCATGAAATTTTTTGCAACCACTCTCAATATACAATAATCTAGTCCTTGTCGTAGAATTTTTTTCAATTTATTGTTTAGTTTTTTATAAAAAAAAAAACACACATTTTTTGTAATAAAAAATTGCATTTTTCGAAAAATCAATATTTTCAAAATCAGCTATGATATTTTTGATATTTTTATTGAAATTTTCTGGAGATATTCTCAAAAGACTACTTTACCAGACACGTTTTTCTTTTTTTACTAAAACATAATTTTACCCACAATAAAAATTCGTTAATTTTGCCCGAGGTCCGTCAAAAGTACGTAACCCCTTTGAAGCCAGAATATAAACATTACAGTGTCAAAACAGGTGTATGAATATTTCAGCTTTTGACGTTGAATTCAGGGAATAGTTCAACTTCCGTGGCAAATAATCCAACTCGTGTGTGACTGTGCGATGAGTCGATGACTATCGTATTCGTGGCGCGTCACGAGAAACATCTGTTTGCCATATAATTTTGCACGATCGTTACGCCGGTCGTCTCCGGTGTAAGCGACGAGAAACGCGACGGTATGAAAATAAAAAGAGCATACGGACTGGAGGCCGCTGGTTTCCACGTGCACTTGAAACAGATACGAAGATGCGCGTCCTCGTTATTATATAACGTATGTATATACACACATATACAGAGATGCTCTGCGCTCTGCGCACGGATTGCGCGAATCTGCGAACGCGTGCTAGGCGTGCGTGCCACGCTAATTTGGAATCTCGGGTATGCGGATGCGATCGCAATTACTAGCGACTACCTGCTTTTACTCCGCGATAGCGTAGAATCGATAAATTATATATTAAAGAGGTTAATATGCACATTTTTCACAGCAAAAAGTTGAGATTCGGCAATCTTTCTCGTAACCTTTGAAAGACAACGCGCGCAGCTGCGGACTTGATGTAAATTTAATATCTTCTATCTCTTGAATAATAATTTGCAAACTTCATATTGTACACAGAAAACAAATTAGTCTTTGATCGAAACGTATATATTCAAGTAAACGCAATCATTGTTTCATGTATAGGGTGTTCCATAGGTCAAAATAACCAATATATAATTTTTTTCATAGAATTTTATATTCTTGTATTTCAAGAATATTATAATTTGAATATTATAATTGTCACATAAAGAGTACAATATGATTATTTTGATGATAATGATGTCTTGATCTTTTTCTGATTTCTTCTTCTTCGTTGTAACATAATAAAATTGAATCAACATTATTTGTGTTCACGTAGAGAATATTGAATTTTAAAATAAGATTAAACTGTCTTCATCGTTATATAATATGAATATATTATATATATATATTTTTAGTATATATTAGTATATATATATATATACTAATAAAAATTATTTTTGAATAACAAGAATATATTTTTTTTACTGAATTATATATAACGCTTTGATGCAAATAATTTATCTTTGTTTAACGCTATATAATCTCATTTTAAGATTTACATGTCAAAAATAAAGATATTCTTTAAATAAGAATTTTTTTCTGTGTAGTATCGCTATTTTGTCAATCTTGCTCGTGTTTTGATCTCGTATTTATTTCAAAATACTGATCTAACGATGTTTTCGCTTCCGCTCAAGGGCGAGCGGCAATATATTTGACGCGTTAAAAAGCGATCGCTTACTTTAAAACGGTGCGGATGGTCTCATCGGTAGATTCGCGAGAGAGAACGCACGTTACTCACGCGTGGCATTACAGTCAATTAGACACGGCGTGATAAGTTCGGTGTTAAACGTACCGCGCGCGTCAAGGATTTCTTGTGTAAGAAATGGCACAAGAGAATAAATCAGGTCGCGAGGTCGGGTCGCTCGGATCGCTTCTTACGGTTTTTACTTTGTTCACATCGGAAAAATGACTCGCTAGAAAATTACCTTGCGGCCTTTGCGGCAAAAAAAAAGAAAAAATCGCGATGTATAAACGCAAGTGTTATTCCCTCTATACGAATATTTTCGTTTCCTCTCTCTCCGAATATTCTTTCGAATTTTTCCACAACGTAACTTCCTATTGTTGTACCAAAAAAATTACGCGCAAATTACGCAGATTGCGCTAACGTAATAGTCGCGTTGTATCGCGTTCGATATAATTGTATGTTTATTCTTCTACACGCTAACGTATTTTTCTTCCTGATACGCCCACGCGTTCCGATTGACAAACAATCACCCCGCTCTCTCTCGCGCCATCGGAGACCGAATCGCGAATCATCGAGGTATTTTTAGATCCGATTAAATTGTACCTTTGTATGACGTGGGTCGCGAATGCACGTATTATTCATCCCATGTGTACTAACCGTGTGTATATATACGTCGCGTGCCGCTACGCGGCATTCCGGATTCGCGTCGTGTAAGCCAGTGCTCACCGGTAAAATCGCGGAATTGATATGATATCTGTATTTACACAATTGCGTTGTTCCTGTGCCGTAATATAGGTACCACGTACGTCTTAGTACGGGATCGAGAAATTGAAGCTCGAAGCCGTCGTACAAACGTGAAATGCCTCGCGCGCGCACTTCACGGCTTATCTAAACATAAAGCCTCAACGACGCGGCAATTTAGTTAGAGACCGATAAGTATTCGCCGCAATGGGAACTTTGTCTCGACCGCACTTTCAGTTCGCTGTTATCTTTATTGAGGGTGAGTTAAGATTACCGGTGGAAATATGATTACCTGACCGTTCCAGGGTGGGACTCGGACCAGCCCTAGTTTCCGGTCTTTGCCCACGTTATCGCACTCGACATTTCCTACCTGGCGAGCATGACTTAAAAAATATGCTTTGCTGATTCACTTGCGTGTACATACATATGCGCATTTGTGGAGAACTGTATTGTCAAGTGTGTCTCGAGGCACAACATCGCAAGGAAAAAAAAGAAGAAAGATAAAATTCTACTTTAACATTCTATTTGTTTCAGTTCGAAGAATAATTTTTGAGTCGCAAAAATATGTGGATATCTTCTCAGTTGCCGTCTTATATTCTTAAACAATTAAAATTTTTTAAATTTTTTAAACTTTTGGCTTACAAAATCCGCTTCCTCTGTTTAACAAGAAAAACTTAACAGATTTAATTATTCATGTTATTCACAATTACTGCCGGCTTGTTCATAAAACTAGATTTATCTCAGATTTGATGAATACATCGTCTCGAAGAATACCTCGACGAGCTGACCTGGTTTGAATTGTTAATGATATGTTACTAATATCGCGCGCGCTCTTATGTATGAGCTCGTTGAAATGGAAAACGCAATGTCCTTAGCGACGCACGTTTGTGTAGCGTAGCGTATGTGTGCGTACACCATGTATAGGCGAGAGCTCGTAGAACCATGTGAATAAAATTACGTTCGCGTGATGTACATTGTGTATTTGCGATTGAAGCATCATAGTACCTAGTACCGATCTAACAGCAGAATGGAGAGTTACGTAAAATGCAATATTGTATTCTTTTATGACATAGTGCTACCAGTGCCAGTGGTTTTTTTTGTATGCTAGCGAAACAAACGGTATTTGCATATCAGTATATAGACTTTTCTTTCGGCTTCTTATGAGTCCATATATGAATAAACAATGGATCAGAGCTCAAAACATACATATCTGTTCCAGAAATAGACTCTTCTCAGTGATATACAAAGTTACCTTCGCTAAAATATAGCGGTAAAATGTATATGAATTTTTATGTGCAGGCTTTAATGAGATTATTACAACATCCTGTAGAGTATACTGCCCAATTAAAAGTTGGCACTAAAGGCTATAAATTTTCTTACGTAAATTTATGATGGGAGTATGTAAATATTAGCAACATTAATTCTGACAAAGCGCCAAGTTGATCAGTCAATGCAAATAAAGCTGCCAGTAGTGCCAGTAATTTAATGTCTTTAATTTAAAAAATTTTGATTGTTGAGATGATTGATAACAGATAAATTATTTATATTACGCAGCAAAGCCAAATTACAGAGCTAACTTTTATCTCTTGTTACATTATTTTAAAAAAAGTATTATGAATAAGTTTCTGCTTTCATATTATATGAAAAATATACTATAGAAACTGTGTATTATATCGCTAAATTATAATCAAACCGAGCGAATTCATTAGATACTAAATACAATTTAATCTTGAATATTCCGAATTCGTTAGATAATCCTACGACCGAAAAAGACAATCACGCCTCGGCGACGCAATCGCAGCTTCACGCAGGTAGACGTTGGCCGATCGACCTACGCTACTATATTATTAATAGATAGTGAAAGTTACATTAGATATTTGTGCAGGAACCCAGAAAATTGCCCACTGTCACGAAGACATAATAAAACTTTGGTAATAACCGGTGCCGTAATGCGCGCAGATTTCACGCTATGGGTCTCAACTTTTTGCCGCATTGACATTTGCCGAAACAACTGTGTCGTGCAAAATGCATTTACAATTGCGATAGAGGATCTCCCCTTATAACGTACTAAACTCACCCGCTAAACTCGCTAGATTCACTTTGTTTCGTGCCATGGGAATATCATGCCTTTTTTCGCATGCACGCATCACGTGATTCGATTCCTGGCGCCAAAAGTTACGCAAGAATTCTGGAAATTCTTTACGATCGAAAATTCAATATACAGAACGAGATTTATTTTGCAACGACGACGAGTATCTAATGCGCGGTTCTTCTCTAAATCTTGTGGTTTCGCCACTAATGGCACTAATTAGAGCGATTGCGATAGTCATTACAAAAGAGAGGATCGCTCTATAAATTTGAGTAAATGCGGGCACTCTTATAAAGTAGGAGCGAATTTTTTACTCAAATTTATAGAGTGTCATAATTCACTCCTACACAGAAAAAAAAAGAAGTGTTAAAAATCAGGACTTACATACTTGTATATATAAGAATTTATAATCTTGAAATGAGATGTAAGTTGCGTTAAACGAAGATATTTATATAGTTTAATCAAGAAAAAAAAGTTGAAATAAAAAGTTGAAATTCTTATGAGAAGATTATAGATTCTTACTTATATACATAAGTATATAAGTCTTGATTTAACACTTCTTTTTTTCTGCAGTGTATGAACATTAAACTATTGCACTCGAAAAAAGTGCCTTTTTATTCAAATGGAGTGCGATTTTACTCCAACTTATATAGAGCGCAATTTTACTCTTTCTTAAAGTGACGAGTCACTCGAATAAGTGATCACAGGCTTAATTTTCACTTTCCGTTACACTTGCATTTCACTCGTTTTGAGTGATATTTCACTCTTCGATTTTTAGAAAATATGATTGCAATTTTCTAAACAAATATGAAGATAAGTTTTAAGTTGTATCGTTGTTATACTGTTATCGGCGTCATCGGCGTCACACACTTTTGCGAGTGGTCGGACGGCAGTCCCGGGGGGGTACCGGGCGAATGCGTTTCGCGAACAACATTTCGCTGAAACAATAGTCCGCTCCCGGACAGTGGTGGCGATCCGGGTCCCTGGTTCGGGACGTAACTTAATCGGCGAAATAACTTTTGCTCACCGACTCGCCCGGCCCGGGTGACGTGTCGCGCGCAAGAAGTTTCCCGGCAAATTTGCAATGTAAACTGCGCCCGGAGGAACGGCCGCGCGACACGTGTACGATTTCCAAAGGGCTGTTCGCCAGCATACGTGAAATATACCTTACATACGGTGGAAGGGTAACGCCGCTACCTCGCCGTGTACTCGCGCGAGATCGATGCAAGGACACTCTTCTCGTCCCGTTTAATCTCGTTAACGCCCTATTATTTGCCGCGGCACTTACAACGTATCTATATTACGCCGAAGCTATATTCCCCCTCTCCCCTTCCTGGCTCGTTTACTCGCGATTAACCTGTCATGGGCCGAGTTTTAATTCGTTGCTCGAGTTTATCGTAGCAGAAATTGCGGAAGGCTCGCTTCCTTACAGAGCCCCGGGTAACTAACGGATTGCGTACTATAAAGATCAAATTATGCGTACAAATCGCGCAATTTGAGTTAGGTGAAAGCGAGGAAAGAGCTTTTCACGTTTCTCGTTAACGATTTTGTAGTTTATTTTCGGGAAAATAGAAACTTATTTGTTACGACAGCTGTAAATAAAAAGGGCAAAAGCCATACACGTCCGCTGGGTCCCTTCGTTCTCGCGAACCAACGGAATTAGCGAAAAAATGACGTTTGGTCGGAGTTCGTCTGATGACACGTTCGAATTGCCAAAATCATCGTGGCGTGAAGCGAACGACCTTCCTCGCTATGCACCGATTCCGATCGATGTTTTGTTCCGTTCGATTCTTTTTTTACTCTCTCACAAATAGATCAAATAAAGACCAAATTGGCCTGGTGTTCGAAATGTCATTATTCTATCCACGCCCAGTCGGAATAAAATATATCTTTTTTTTCAGTAACTCTGAAAGTTACTGAAAGTTACTAAAAGGTCAAATATCATAGAATTTGTTCTGCGGAATTTTGTTTAAAAAGAGATATTTGTCTTTCGTGTGGCGTCGAACGTATGTACATTCGCGCTACGTATATGGTTGATACATATAGAAAATAAATTGTCCAACATGCTGAGAACGCACGACACGTCACATGCGAGTCGCATCTGAGATATCTCGTAGCCGAAGGCCGAACGTAAAGACGACGAAACGGTATTGAGCTCGACCGGTGCTTACTTACACCTCTCTCGCACGCCATCGTGTTTTTGCGTCCCGCTAGGATACAAAAGGGTATTATGCAACGCGATTCGCACAGCGGATGGCCGCCAATTGTGTAATCCTTCGACAAGAGTGTCAGGGACCAAGTCGTGTTTTCGTTAAGCTTATTGCTCGTGTCGTCTTCCCGGGACACTTCGCTAAATTGAAAGATAACGCGCGCGTTTGGAAACTGTTCCCATTAGGTACCTGTCGCGAATCACTTGGCGAGTTCGTCAATATATTCTATATAGAATGTAATATATTTTTGCGTATGGAATAGAATGTCGTAATTTGTCTAACAAACTAATGCTTCTAATTTCGCTAACACTTATTATGCTGCTAATTCCGTTAATAGTTTCTAATTCTATTGAGAAATAAGTGTAGCGAGCTAAGCACTAATTGAATACTAGAGAACGCTAATTGGATACTAATTGCACTTAATTTTAGTTTTAATTTTCAAGTTGCGACGCGTATATTAGGAAATACTTTTAAAATTGCGCTCGTCTAAAATTTCTTGACAAAACGCCTTCTTGCTTCTAAGTAAGTTTCACGCAATATTTTAATGAAATCGCCATTTTTCAAAGTCAAATCTCTCCCAAGCAATATCTCACAACGAAGAATTCCATTTGCTCCGAAAGAATTATGAGAGTCATCCTCCAACATTTTATAACGCCGCGAGATTTCTGAATTGTAAGAGTAAGCCGAAAGGAAAAAAAATTGATGCAGCTACTTTATCTACGAGATTTACGACGGCGATTTTTAATCAGCCGGTCGCGCAAAAATGGATTTTTGCGGTCAAACTTTTTGAAAAAGGATTTCTGGGGCACGATTCTCACACAGGTCGCGTTCTATGGTTTTCGGTCGAGTAAACGAGCTGATGAGCCAGGTAATGCGAATTAGCTTAATCGGCTCCCCAGCATGCGATCGAATCGACAGTCCTTCATCCACCTCGCATCTCGACGCCCTGCCTGGAGAATTACCCTCGCATTCTCTCTCAACCTAAGGGCGCGTCGAAGTAATTACGCTGTTAATGACTTATTAATCCTCGATGGTGCTACCTTTAAGCCAACGAAATAGATTTAGAATGATCCTGTTCGATCTCATGCAATTATTTCATGCTTTATTGTTGATATTATGAATCTCATTATTTTTTGCTTTAAAATAATTGTTTATACACTGAGAAAAAGGTTTCTTTATGCCAATTTAATTGGTTGACACTTTTCTAAAATATTTATTTCAAAAGCAAACGAATTATATTTAATATAAATGAATGTTTTGTTGGTATATTGCTAATTTACTTTATCATTCATATTTGTGTCAACTCGGCGATATAGTTGACATGATTTATTTCATACAAATGTGTGTAGATGTTGGGTCAAATGAAGTTCGTTCTTTTGTGTGAAACGAATGCGATTTGTTGAGCCAAATCTATATTTTTTAATAGATAAGAAATCTTGCTAGCACAACTAAACAGCGCGGGCTCGCGCGGCGAGAAAGTTCGGCGCGCGCCCGCTACGCGGCTCATTGCCGGCTGATTCTCTCGTAAGAAAAGTTCGACATCCACTGCTATATAAAGGGCAGCCCAGCGGGGCTTCCGGCTTTTCCACAGCGTTCTCCAGTTCGCCAGTCACTCCAGTCAGAGCGTGCTCACTAGCAGGGCCTCTGACATAACCAAGTGTATATATATATATATATATATATATATATATATATATATATATATATATGTATATATGTACATATATATATATATATATATATATATATATATATATATATATATATATGTAGGTCCTGAAATGTACAGTCCTGGAATATAACGCATATATATGTAATCAGATTCAAAAAGCTGTCCCGAAAATTGCCGTAGGACATCAATTTTTTCCAGGACAGTCCTGGAAACTGCCAAATGTCCCGGAATATACCGATATCAAAAATAAAAGTCCCGGAACGTACTTCCAGACCTACATATATATAATTACAAACATCGACACGGATTTTCAGCAAAATAAAATTATTTACTATTAAAAAATATTTAATTGATATTATTTTGTGCTAAATTCAAAATTCGAATTTTTTACCTAATAATAAGTCTTTCGTTAATGTAACAAAATATACGTTTGTGCCAAAATTATATTCCTTAACTATTAAGAAATATTCATTGATGCAAAAAGATATTCGTTCGTGCCAAAATCAGATTCATTAACTATTATAGTACATTAATTTGGGGCAACAGAATATTCACTATTATCACAAACCAACGATTCCATTGATTCAACAAAATATTCGATTCGCCGTATCCAATCATGTCATTTATTATCAGTTAACGAGTTTTATTTGGTCCAAAGAAACCTTTTTCTCAGTGTAATAAAATCCAAAATCTGAATAAGAGATGTTTCTAATTTTCTTCATTGTATTTTACGAGGTAAACTCATCGTCAGAGTGTTGCTTGATTAGTCATCGAAATGACACGAAAAGTGTTTTCTTTTCTTCATGAAAATCTTCATAAAAATGTAGTTCAGATGATAACGTGTTCAGATTCATTTATGAATTTATCAAATTGCTTTGTTGTTTTTACTTTGAGATCTTTTTTCGTAAGAATACTTCATATACATATTTTTATTTTTCTCACGGTATTTTTCTCTTCATCTAAACTTTCCTAGAAATGTAGAACGACAAGTATAACATTCACGCTTACCTCTGTTGCAGATTTATCCAGGTTTAAAGGAGGAAGGATCGGTCTTGGGAGGCGCCACGCAGAGAGTTACGAGGTACGCGCGCACTTGGTTTCTCTTCTTCTTTCTTCTTTTCTTCTTCAAACTTTGCTCATGCATTTCGCGATTACGAATCGCGAAAAGCAGCATGCGAGCTTTATCGGGCATAGTGTAATAGGATTTCAGTGTCGCCTTTTAAGAGTCACCTCATTCTACAGTTTCGCTGACGGTTATTGCCAAGAGCGCGCATCATCGTTGCTGTTAATTGCGTGAGAACGTGGGTCGGAGATAATCACTTATAGGCGACCCCGGAGATTATAATTCGCGCGACCATATTAATTCCGGAGAGATATCTGAATCGATGGAAAGTGACGTGCGGTAAAGCTCGCTTCTTCCTGGTGATCCAAAAATTGCGTTATACGGTTAATGTGATTAATGCCGTCGTACGTGCCGTCATCGCGCACATACAGGAAGTCACGTTACAAAAGAATTTATGAAAGGAGGTCCGCTAATTTAAGTTGAACAATGGACTTGGTGGCTTATTGGCTTATAATGGGCAAGTAATCGCGTTACTCGTCGTCCACTTTCCGCCAATCTTGGAACGCTCGGGTATACGAAAGCCATATTATGGATACAATTGGACATCATCGGACGCGCGTTACGAAGCGTGTATCAGGCAATTATTTTTCCGACGATACGACATTAATATTTTACAAATTAAAATAAACGGCGCTATCTTTTCGACACGCAATAGATCGTGGAACGCGGTATCGCGATCGTGTTATGATCCGTCGATCGCGCAATAAATCGCGCGATATATTGTAAGGATGGAAGAACGCAATTTTCTGATGCGACGGCAATAACAGCCTCGGAGTGAAATCTAAACGACCTAGCGCGTAAACGTCATCGTCGAAGGTGAACCTAACTTTACAATGAATTGAGGAGAGGTGGCGCGGGCTCGACCTTAAATGGTCACGCTGTTGTGTCAGGCGAATGGCGAACGCTGCGTCGCGCCCGATAACGCAATTTTATTTCTGCCTCGCCACTTTTCGTAATTGAATCATCCGGCGCTCACAAGCGTTACAATCGATTCATCTTCTCTAATCTTGAGAAAAATCGAAACATTTTAGGCGCACTCGACAATTTTTTTTTCTTAAGACCGCGGGATTGGGTTGTTTGTACCTTAAACTTTTGTACACCAGTCTGCAATTTGAAGAAAAAAAAAATTGCGGTTTAATAAACGACTTCAATTAATTTCTTTGTACTGATGTCAAAAAAGAATTTTCTTTCTTTTCAAATAGAGAAACAAGAACTAAATGAAAATAGTCTTTAAAGCGTTCTTTTTTATCGCGTAAAATGTCCTACAATAGATTTGATACAGAGTTAAATGTTAAAATTCTCTAAAATAGAGAATCGTATATCGTATCAGCAGAATGGAAATGTTTAAAATAATTTAAAAAAAGTTGGGCGGAATAATTTATTTCATTGTCCCATTTCGTTTCCTTGCAAATAATATATATCTACGGAAAATTATTGATAATACGCGATACTCGGTTCGGCTGAATTTTGGATTATCGTAATGCGTCGATTGCGAGAGGGAGAGGAATCGAATTTTCGACAGTGGAATATTTTCGGAGTCCGGACACGTTACATGTAAAATGTGTGGCGCGTTGCGGGCAGAACGGTGGTCCCCCCGGTGGTTCTCTCGTTACCGTGGAAAAGGATCTGTACGCCGTGTGACAGCTTTATCCTATATTCAGACAGCTTTTAGGCTGTGTGACAGTGAATCCACACGGCGATGATCGAGCGTGGGTCGGCCGCTTTAGTTTGCTCTCGTCCTACGTCTCGTTCCATCGATTCCTTTTTAGGGTCAGTAGACCATTTCTGGACCTACTCGCAAGTGCGAAAGTCTAAAAACTACCTACTGCTGTGTGTCTGCGAAAGCAGAGAAAATTCAATGTTATCGAATTTCACATATTTATGCCACCGAAAATAAACTGTATAGAAATGGAATAAGTTAAATTGAAACTTTTGACTACAAAAATACGACGAAGGAGCGATTTGTAATTTTAAATATGTGTAATTTTAAATCTATTTAAGCAAGCAGAGAATCTGTTTTCTATGTATAAATATTAATTTACTTGAAATTTTTATCCATTTTTGTTTATATAACTTTTTTTTTTACATAATTTCAACTTACACATTTCTCTCTAAAAAAAAAATAATGCATAGTAATAATTTCAAAATCCCCCGATAATATCATATACATTAATCTCAGTAATCTACCTAGAAATCTGAATGAGAATGTGCGGCAAGTGACCTGCTTGTTATGCATATTTTAAAAGGATTTTAAAGGAACTATATAACTATACTAGACTTTACTACTGCTCAATTATGTACCTGTTCGAAGGAATCTACTTTCTCTTCGATCTCTTTTTTTTTTAATGGTGCGGTGCGTACGGCTACGTCAATTAAATTTTTTTGCCTCGCTAGGGGAACGATTAAATTGATCGATAAGTTTGCCGCGATAGTAACGATCAGGTGATTGGCTCGCTACCTCGCACACGGCGAGTTAATATTTCTAATTTATTGTCGTCAAACACATATCATGTAGTTATACACAAGCATTCTTCTAGCACATCATGTTACAATCTATAGTATGTACATTTATAATATGTACAATGTACATGAGTAATATACCTGATGAGTATATTCGTATAAGTGTGCACCGAGCAAAGGCAAACTTATCAAAAATTCTTTACAGATTTTAGACAGATACAAGTTTTCGTAATTCGTGCAATATTCTTTTAATGTTAGATAATATTATTTATTAAAATATCGTAATTTAACCCGGAGACGGACGCCTGAGGTAAATTTTATCCCTCAGTATCGAAAAAATAAAGTTCACGCACGCGGCACGTCACAGTAATTTTAATGTGCTTCTTTCGTTTTTCAAATATTTTCTCCTTAATTAAAAATATGCAATTAAAAATATGCAATGGGTAATTAATAATAATAACTTTTTAATTGGGATGTAAAAATCATCCCCAGGTGACCATTTACGCAAAGAAATTAAGTTAGCCCGTTCTCGGGTTAATATTTCATTTTTGTATGATTAATAAATCATAACTTCCATCAATGTAAATAAAAATATTTCAATTAATTAACATGTTGCAGTGTGTTTTTGCTTGGAATATTTTTAATAAGAAATAATTTTTTAGTTATATCTCGAGAAATGAGAGATAATATGAATATACATAAAAATTTTTGGATAAAAATTATTTTCCACTGCGTAGCGCGATAATGTTAATTGTCAATTTCAATCTGCGCGAGTTATCGATGCATGGCGAAAGTTTATTTTGCCGATAAAATGTATTAATAACATGTCCCGTGTAATGAGTGATACGAGTACACGTTGTAAAATTATGTAGTAATTTCACAACAGTTTCGTAACCGGCAAGATATTCTTCATAGCGCACCGTTAGGATGCCTGACGTTGAATCAGTGTTTATCATTAGATTGTAATTAACAACGCGGATAGTAATGTTTATTTTCACATTAAAACCGGCAGAGGTGAAATTAAGCGATGAAAAACCGTGTGTTTAACGTAATAACATTTTATCGTTGATCGCTCCGCCAATTATTAACAGAAAAATTACGGAAGGGTGTATTCTGGATTAAGGATAAATCATCACGTTGAATCGAATCTCTTGACGTGATGCAAACCGAACGTTAAAAATCGCCGATTGAAACGTGTATTGATAATAATCACGAACACGCATATTTTATGAATCTATTCTGATAAAACACGTATACAACGGAGATAATGTTTATAATAATCCGCTCGTCGGCACGAACTGTTCCAACAATGTGAATTTTAATTTATTTGAGCCCGCAAGAACAACGAGGATGATCATTTTGCGTAAATTATTCGCGCACGCCGTGGCATATAAATTACGATGCACCGGCTCGTATATATATGCGCGGGTTAACATAGTAAATAAACTGCACGTGTCACACGCTGTTACGACCCGATACAGAACGAGCAATCATGTCTACATGTATTGATATATCCATTAAGTGTAGGATAGAATATCGATCAATTGGTTATTCGTATAGTATTTCTCAGTATTTCTTAAATGTTAAAACCAGAAACAAAATTTATTTTTTATTTCCATTAGTTTTCATCTTGTTTTAAGTGATCATATTAGAAAAAAAAAACGCATTGTTTTATCTTCATAGACATGATTTATTATTATTTCTTGCACAATGAAAATTCTGGTAAATTAAATAAAAAAAGCATCGCTTCTCTTATAGAGAAAAGTTTCCAGTTTTTTAACCAAGAGCATGCTAAATGTTATTTTTATGTTATTTTGTATCTTCTTGTTTTAATAATTTATTAGTAATTTCTTTCTTAAAAAAAAATTTGTTATAACTCATCTAGCGATTGTACGTTGGAGGAATTTAATATTTTATCATGTTGCTCCATATTATGATGCTAGTTCTATGTAAGTAAATCACTGATAAAAGATGCCCTGGCGAGAGACGAACGGAATTCTTTCTTCTTTGTAGATATTTTGAAATCGTTCGCGTGCACCGTGGGTATTTTGTATCTACACGAAGTTGAAAGGCACTCTCTCGTGCGCGCGAGCAGGAGACTGTATGAGAGAAATTCCGGTAATGTTTCGCGTCCCGAAAGAGTTATAGCTCAAGGGACGCGAAGAAACACGGAATGCATTTGCGATAAACCGTATAAGCTTACGTAGCGCCCGCGCCGTAGCGATTCCGAATTATCTCGGTGCACCGAGCTGTAATTTTTGATGGACACAAACTCGAAAGTGGTACAGAATTAACAGTCGACTGCTTCGCGTATTCGCGACATTTGCGAAAGAATGCGAATTTATCTCGTACTACTTTTCTCTCTCTCTGCGGATATACTTCTGCTTCGCAAGAAGCTACAGTCGAAATTCGAATATGCCTCTAAACTAGGGCTGGTGATTTGCTTCGAAGGGTTCGACATTAAAATCTTCGAAGATCAAAGTTTCGAAACTTTGAAACTTCGAACTTTCGAAACTTCGATACTTTAACCTTCGAAGCTTCAAAGAATCAAAATTATACAATTATTAATTTAATATAATAGTATAATATATCTAGTCCATAGACCACATCCATAATAGGCACACATTTATAAAATTATATGACACAATCCAAATAAAATTTCTAATGTGCAATTATGTCGCAAAGATATTTTTCGAAGCTTCAAAGACACCTTAAACTTTGAAGGTTCAAAGTTAACTTCGAAGCTGTCAAAGAACAGCTCTACTCTAAACGATACAGAACGATACAGAACAGTTCAGTTTGTACATCATTTCGATGACAAACTACCTAGCGAAAGTAGTAGAAAAAATTGCGTTTAAAAAAATAATTTTCGAGAAACATTATCTCTTGTCTCACTTGATACACGATTATCGGTGTTATCTCAAAAACCATTCTTTTTTAATTTGTTAAAAACTATTTAGATGTCTAGACACTTTTACTTGAAAAAGTCTATTTTCTCAACAAAAGATTACTGCTGCATACGCAATTAAGCCAGTTATCGATTATAAGGTCTGATATGCGCATTACTTCTTAATTATTCACGCCTATGTATCGCTGGTCTATATCGCTAGATAGTTAAGATATCCCCGCGCGCATCGCAATGGGTTTCCACACAAACTTAATGCAGAATACTCGCACGATGATCGATTACACGTATCAAATTCGCTCGCGGTGGTCATATATTTACATTCCGAGCTATAGAAGAGCGTTAACGCGTTAGTAGCAGCGAGGGGAGCTCAACTTAATCTTTTCTGTGCAGCTCCGAAATAGGATACGCCGGTTCACCGCCGAGGGAAGCGCTCACGAGGGGACGGAGCATAGACTCCGTGGACAGGCCCTTTCATCCTAGCGACTGGGTGGACGTCAATCTCGAAGTGCCCAGCCCGCCTAGAGCGAGCTCGACTCTCACCAACTCGTTCGTCGACACTAGTCTGCGTCTCACCGCCACACCTACGTTCAGCTGTAAGCTCGACAATTTATCGTCAAATTGATGTACATCAGCGATCGGTGGATCGTTACCGGGTACCGAATATGAAAGCGCGCGCGATTCGGACCGAGACGAAATAAAATTACGGCGGAATCGAAAAAAACGTATTAAGAAAGATAAAAAGTATCTAATTAAAAATTTTTAATGAACGCGACTCTCGGGAAAATAGTTGCAGTTATGAGAATTACAGACACGAGATTGAATGTATAGAAACGTCACGTGATGTCACGTAAAATTGCTGGTCGCCCGTGCGAATATCGCTGCATCGCTGCCTTCCCATCGTCTCGGTACGGAACGCAATTTCTATTTCAAGTGCCCGGTTATAAGCCGTAACAGGAGTGCGCGCCACAGGAACTGGCTCTCGCAAATTTAACCGTCAGCGAGCGGCCGTCTCTTTCGTTTCTTGTCCGAGCGTATAAGACATAAGCCCGCATAATTTATCGCTGTACTACGTATAGATCTTTAACGAATCGCGTTAACGCTGCGATGATGGCGCGGGTAACGGCCGCCGATATTGTTGGGCATTATTAAAGTCGTTAAAGTCATTCAATCTGTATGCTGCGAGCGTATCGTTGTATCGGATAGAGGAGTAGATGTATAACGAGCGCTGCGCGGTAATCGCGTTTATTCGGATAAATGTAACGCCGCAGGTTCCAATCTGAAGGACGTCACTCCGGTGCCACCTCCGAGGCGAAAAAAAAGGAACAGGAGCAGGCCCTTGCCGCCGAAACCGGACGAGATTCTTGAGAACGTGACCAATAATTTGAGACGCGGCGATACGTGCGAGGAACCGTTATACTTGTCGGTCAGATCGCCGAAAACGGGTAGCAGCGACCAGAACGGTGACGTCGAGGCGCGGGGAGCGGGAAAGACCTGCACGGAAGATCCAAAGCATGACAGTCGAAGGTTGAAAGAGATTTACGAACATAAGGCGAGTTAGTTCATCGTAATTGATGTTCCTCCAAGTTATCCAAGAGTTGGCGAATCAACGTCACGTCATCATTTTGATACAGCGCAATTTGAAACAGCGCTTGTTGGCCCATTCACGTCTTCACTAATTTATCTTGATGTTATATCGAATTTTAATCGGCATAGAATTCGTATCGACATAGATAAATCAAACGCGGATGCGTAATATATAGCACACATACCTAATATTATCGTATTATTAAATGTTATCGAGCTTAAATTGTCACATTATTTGATAGGACAAGGAAACAATTTTACAATAAAAAAAGATGATTTTTAAACTGTCTTGTATGACTTGTAATAAATAACAAATAAACAAATTTGAAATTTAAAAACATTAAGAGAAAGACACTAATATAAAACATACCTCTTCTGGAAATTGAAAGATATTGAAAATAAAACACATTGTGCAAATTAGGCTTTAAAAATTAAACAAAGTAATCAAATATTCAGATTATCCAATTTAGCGACTGTGTTTTGCCTACTTCCTTTATTTATAAGAAAAAAACTATACATTTTGCAATGTGAAATTTTATTTTATGTTCAATTTGTTTAAAATAATATTGATAAATTAATTCGTTTCTGCACGGCGCCGTCCAATTTATGCGAAGAAAATAAAAAGCGAAAAATAAATGTAGCGTACTATTAGGAATTGCGCTAATCTCGTTCGAATTTCTCGTTCTATTCAACTTCGATAACGAAAGTAATGACTTTCTTCGGCAGGTTAACGGCACCGGAAGGATAATATCTAGCGAGGTGGTTTCCGGCAAGAGAACGCCCGGCGACAAGAAAACTTCGAGGACTTCGGAGTCGAGCCACCATCACCGGAAAGCTCTCGAGAATGAAGAATACGAGAGATGCGCCCGGAATCAATCGATCAAGGACACTTCGGCTCCTAATCGCCAGGACAGACGGAAGTCGAAAGAGCTCGAGAGGCGGATCAGGGATTCCTCGAGAGACGACGACAGACCGGAAACAAATACAAGAACGAAGAACTACAGCACCGTTAGCTTGCCGAATTACGATGAGCTGGACGTGTCTAGGCATCCCCCGAGAAGCACGGTGAACGACGAGGGAGGTGTGGGGGAGAAAATGAAGTCGAGAAGACCCGTCAGATGCAGTACGGTCTCGCTTCCGGCCGAATCTTTCCTGTCGCCCTTTTCCGAGGTTCAGTACAATCATTCCCCACCATTTTATTTCACTGATCGAACGCAAAAATTTTGAAACGTCGTGGTGTCTATCAAGAAAAATATGTGCAATTGCGAAGATTGTTATTATCGTCACACACAATTACATTTTTTAAAATTGTTATACAATCATTATCGTATAAAACAATCGTTTAAATTTTTTTTACACTTGGAATATGTATAAAGTTCCTCGCGGCATTTTATTATTTCATTGAAGAGATTTTTCTTGATAAAGTTTTACGTTTTCTATGTGTTTCCTCCTTTCTCTTTCCGTCAACTTTTTAATTTGATTTGTTTCGCCGTATTGGCGTACCAAGAGAGTTATGGAACTCTCTCTCTAAGACGATAATTACACTTGTGTTATTTGTCGATTGTAGAAAACCAGCGTGTGCTTGGAGGACTATATCCCGCGACGTGGCAGCATCGAGCACCTGTCGCTATATCAGGTGCTGGGCAAGTTGGACTCGAGCGAGAACGAGGTCACCGACGGCGGATTCATAAAGTACGATCCGAGTAAATTGGAGGATTGGGACCTCAGTGACATCAGTAATTGCGACTCGAACCAACGTCTCTCTGTCGAGGTACGTTTACAAAGCGAGCCGCGTTGAAATCGATATTAAGCTGACGCCCCGTTAGCGCTGGTATTCCAATGAAGAAACTAATCGCATTAAGAAACGTATCTTCGCTCTCTCGAAAACAGAGTAGATTTAGAATGTCCGCGAATTTTATTTTTTACCGTGGAACATCGCTCTAATTGTAAGTAGGAAATAATTAATTTTTCTGTCATACCCTAGATAGATCTGCACTAAAATTACCAAGGGATGTCAAAATGTTCCGTTTGACATTTTATAATAATTTATTACTCATTTTTGAAACGTCTTAATTTCTGAAATTTTCCCTGATTTTTATTAAAATTACATAGATGATTAATTTTATTAATTTGTTTTCTCTTTTTTTCTGTGTGTGAGATTTCTTCGGTAGAAATAAATTAGATTAATCTCCGATAGTTCTAGTGTTAATATCATTTCTGCGTTACATAATATAACTGATTCAAATATTTTCACATACAGTGATAAAACACATATTATTCAAGTATATTTTAAATGTGGATTACAGAATACACCGCGGATTGAAATCCATAACGACGAGTCTGCGGAAAGTGGACTTCCCGATGGTATAGACGTTGTCGACCACTCGCGAAATGTCGAAGCCGGGGAAGCCGAGACGACTGAGATGAAAATCTCGTGCGTTCAAGATATGATTTCGTTGTTGCAGAAACCCGAATCTTTCGGCAAGACAGCATCGCCGATAGACGAAGGTAGAGACTTGAAGTATCCTGACGAATGGCTAACAGATCAAAACAGGTATCAAAATCAATTAAGATGTTTTCCACGCAAAAATGTACATTTTAGAGGATTGACTATACTACTGTAACGTATGGTCAATTTGTTTCAGATCGTTAAGGTACTTCGATCCTCCCAAGATGTCGGAAATCTGTCAAGTATCACCGATTTGCGAGTTAGCGACCTCGCCAGTTCGTAGGGAGCCTTTTTTTCTAAACGAGGAACTTCATCGCTCGGTTTTTGGTAAATATTTATGATAATTAAATATAACGATTGAAAAATCAAACATATATACATATTTAAAAATACTACGGGTTCGTAATATGTTAAAAGATTTCAATTAATATACTAAAAGTCCATTCGACAGTTTGTTGACTTGAAATTAACGTTAAAAATTGACTTACGTTGTAATTTAACAGTTTAAAAAAAAAATCTTTGTAATATAATTAAATTAAATAGTTAGATTCTAATTTTTCTTCGATGAATGTCTTTGATCATAAAATCCTCTTAACTTCTCGACATTTTATCGCAATCTGCTCGTTCTAAAGTTCCATAGAAAATGATTCGTAACGAATCTCAATCCGGGGAAAAAGTGACAATGAGTGAAATTCTTCTCCCTATTTACAAGAAATCGTCGGCTATGTAAACCAAATATATGTCCGACCGCAGCTTCCCATCCCATACACTTATTCGTTCTTGGATTCTATCCCGGTCGGGTAATCGTCTGGAGTGTAGAAGGTACCCAACTATTCGCGTACGTGACTAGTTAAACCGCGGACGTTCCATTTGGCAGATACGATCGAAGGGTCCTGCAGGAACGGCGCCGTCATCCGGGAATCCGATCGATCCGACCAATCGAGGCTGATGTTCGGCCGTAGCCTGTCGAACGAGAGCGAGCCGTACGACGATCCGTACGAGTCGAAGGAGTTGCGTGCGGCACATTCCGACGTAACGAACAAGTTAATCAGAACGATATCGGAGGAGTCGCTGCCGCGAGAGATGCTGGAGGGGGTCGACGAGGAGATGGTCGACTTCTTCGACGAGAAGCTGGCCAAGGACGCGACGAACAAATTGAAGAAGGATTGCCAGGATCAGCTGGTAAAAACGCCACCGCCGAGCCCGGAGCCAAAGATCAAAGCCCAAATCCTGGATAATGATCATTCGGCCTTGCTGAAGGTTCTGAATGACGAGGCGGCCGACGGAAGTAATCTCAGCTCGATGACGCCGAGCCTCACCGAGCTCGAAGCAGCGCTTTCGGATATGTTGGAGAAGGAGGATCAGCCCGACGAAATTATGAAACGAGAGAACGCGAGCAAGGAATGTAAATCGACGCCCGTGGAGAAGCTTCTCGAACCGGAAATTGTACCCGTGGAGAAGCGCAACGCAATCGACAGAAGCGTGTCGGATCAATGTCGTTTAATTAATGATGACATTCTAGTCGATGGTATGCCTGAGAATAAGACAGATCGGTTGTCTTTGGAACAGCTCCACGGAGACTTGACGTCGACACCGAAGAAAAGAAAGGTGTCCTTCTGCACTTGGGAAGAGAAGGTCATGCTGGACGTCGATTTGAAAAATGACGAGGCATCGCCGCGCAACGAAGTGCCAGAAAATTTAGACGAGGCGACGACTCCTAATTTAAAAGATTCTGTCGTTAAGTCGGAACTAGGATCGAGCTCTGACTTTTTCAAAAGCGTCGCAGGTGATACGAAGGATAGTGCGAGCTCTGTGGAAGAAACATCTGAGAAACCTAACAGATTGTTACAAAATTTGGAAGACATAACAGAGGATTTGTTGGAGCAAATCCCTACACCGCCACGAAGGAAGAATAAAAGTTTGGGTATTACGAAAGAGTCAGTCAGGAGTATAGACAATTATCACGAAAATCTTGATCCTGGTCCCAATGACAGACTCATTTAATAATTTCAGATTACGTAATATCGTAATTTTTCCGCTGTTGTGTGATCGTGCGCGATATATGATCCTACAATTTTTGTGCCACATGAATTGTTAATATTAATTGTTAATATTGTTTAATACATTAATTCATTATCGCTATAAGCTAATAACCATGTAATTAATAATAATAAAAAAAGAAAAAGGTATAACATATACATTGCTATTTTTTTTCAATGCCTTTTATACGTTTAACGAAAATATCGCTACAGTTGCATTACTATGTATATGGGGCATGCTTTGTTAAATCGGTCGATCGCCGATCCTGATTTCTTTTGATTTTGTCCTTAATTTTTTATTACAATCAGGTAGGAGAGACGGGGCGAAGTCGGCCCTATTTTTTCGGTGCCGATTTTTAACAACAAAATAAATTATTTTAGTAAAATATAGTATACCATTGTAAAGAGTAAACTCTTGGCTACAAAATTTATATAGGCATTTTTGGTCTACGTCGCTTTGTTCAACCGATATAGAGTAAAAACGACAAAAGTGCAAAAATCAAAAAGTCAAAATTCCCAGAGCGGATCGAGTCGTGTCTTCATTCTCGCGGGCGACGACAGCGTCTCTATCTCACTACAAACAATTTGTGATAGAAATTCGATACCGTTGAAGTTCTCATTGTATATTAATTCTCAAAATTGTCAATAAATAATTTATAAGTTTTTTATTTTTGAAGTACAAATAAAAATTCTTGTACAAACTCTTCTCTCTTTCTCTCTTTCTCTCTACAAACAATTCTAAAACACATGGCGCAAGCAGATTTCAGGTATCTCAATTTTGGATAAGAGTGATTTTTTATATTTTTCGTTATTTCGAAATGGATAAAACTACAAACAAAATTATTGTTACTACAAACAACTACAAACGATTGTAAAACACATGGCGCGAGCAAATTTCAAATATCTCAAATTTGGGTAAGTGATTTAAAAAAATTTTTGTTTTTTCAAAATGGATAAAACTACAAACGGAATTATTGTTACTACAAACAACTACAAACGATTATAAAACACATGGCGCAAGCGGATTCGAGATATCTTTAAAATTGACAGAAATACGTTATTTGTTTATTACAAATACATTATAACTTGTAAATTATTCCACTACAAACGAAATTGTTGTTACTACAAACAACTACAAACGATTCTAAAACATATGGCGCAAGCGGATTTGAGATATCTTTAAAATTGACAAAGATACGTAATTTGTTTATTACAAGTACATTGCAACTTTTAAATTATTCAACTACAAACGAAATACAACAAAAAAAATAAATTTTATTTCCCAAAAAAATCTTTACAGGGACGCTGGTCTATATTTAAGCTCGCTATTAAACGTTTAATTAACATATCCGTTTATTAGAAACGTTTTTCCGAATACACATGTTTTAAATCTAGGCCCTCTCTCTGATAAACGTTTAAACGTTTATCAGACTCTAATATACATTTAAATGTTAAGATAAACGTTTAAACGTGTAGACGTTTTTTTAAAAGTAAACGTTCTTCTGGAAAAAAATGTAAATAGATAAACGTTTCGCGTTTAAACGTTTATTCGAAAAACGGAATAAAATTAGAGCCCTAGACTCTATATTCTACATTCTGAGTTCTAAAATAATTCTCGTATATAGTTTTGAATGTATCCGAACAAACGTTTTCCGAAGAACAAATGAGACGCTGGCCGATTTCTGAAATTCTGAGTGTTCTAAAATATTTCTCGTGTAGTTCTGAATGTGTCCTAACGTTTTCCAAATAGTTCTGCCGATTAGAATTATTTAATTTTTAAATAATTTTTATTGCCGCATTTACGCGACTACATGAGTGAGACGCTAACCGATTTCCGATAATTATTTGAAAAATAGACAAATGTTTATGATCAGAACTCTTCGGAAAACGTTCGGATACAGAAGTACACGAAAAATATTTTTATGTGATATCTTAATTTAGAGTAAGAGTAATTTTTTTAAATATTTGTTTTGTTTATGGATAAAACCACAAACGATATTATTGTTACTACAAACAACTACAAAAGATTCTGAAACACATAGCGCAAACGGATTCAAGATATCTTTAAAATTGAGAAAGATACGTTATTTGTTTATTGCAAATACTTTGTAACTTTTAAATTATTCAACTACAAACGAAATTATTGTTACTACAAACAACTACAAACGATTCTAAAACACATGGCGCGAACAAATTTCAAATATCTCAATTTTGAGTAAAAGTGGATTTTTTACATTTTTTGTTATTTTCAAATGGATAAAACTACAAACGAAATTATTGTTACTACAAACAACTACAAAAAAATGCTACAATTTTCTTTTTTTTAAATTCATTTTGTTAAAGTCGGGTGCCAACTTCACGGAACTACATAAGATGGTGTCATTGGTGACCATGGATGGTCGTTTAAAGTGAACGACACCTTTAATTTCTTAAATGGAAACCCCTATTTTTCAATGCATATTTTTGTAGCTAATCTCGAAAGCTTTTCAAAACACTATAATAAAGTATTTTTTTATTATGAACTTTTGAAATTATGAGGCTTGAAAGTTCTAATATTTTGACATAAAATACAAAATATCTTGTAAAACATTAATTTTTCGGTAATGAAAAAAGACGTTCCTTTAAGAAAAAATATGTAATTTGCAACACGCATCTGCATACTTTTTCTTAAAAGCAACTATGTCTTTTTTTCATACCAATTAATTTGTCTCATTATTCTGTGCATAAAAGTATTAAGGTAACATTACCGAAAACTTAATGTTTTACAAAATATTTTGTATTTTATGTCAAAATACTAGAACTTTCAAGCCTCATAATTCCAAAAGTTTTTAATGAAAAAATACTTTATTATAGTGTTTTGAAAAGCTCTCGAGATTAGCTACAAGAATATGCATTGAAAAATAGGGGTTTCTATTTAAGAAATTAAAGGTGACATTCACGTGAGCTTTAAACGACCATCCATGGTCAAACCAATGACACCATCTTATGTCTTCCTTCAAACGAAACAACTTTTGTCTAAAACAATTTTTCCAATCTCTTTTACTTCAAGAGATATTCACTGAATCACTTAAAATGATACACCCGATATATTTAAAAATCGACTAATTACGAGAGAGAGACAAAGCTGAAAAAAATTTTAATTGCTTTGTTTGAGTGTCAAGTGGTGTGCTTCAGCCGCCACCTTGGAAGAAAGGGGTAAAAAATCGGTTTTTTTTACGAATATTTAAGTTTTCATTAGACTTAGACTAAAATAGTTTTATACAATATTGTGGAAAATTAAATTTTCTACAAAGAAGGTAGTATAAGTTTTTTTCTACGACCAATAGTTTTGGCGCTAGAGAATTTTCCAAAAAATTATAGAATTATACAGAAATTTTAAAAGAATCTGAAGTTTATATAAAAGTTCTGAAAAATTATATAAAAAATTTTTAAGAAAAATTGTTGCCAGAGTAGAGTGAATTAGGCCTACAGAGGATACCACATAAAAAAAACGCGCCACTAACTCTACCGCAAGATGGTGAGAAAACGAGTTCAAAAGTACATTAAGCCTCTGAGAAATGAGATATGGCAAGATAACGTCGCTAAAACCGTTTAATTGTTACAAAAAGTATCTTACTCCTTCTGGCTCTAACGCCAAAACTATTGGTCGTAGGAAAAAAACCTAATACTATTTTTTTTTGTAGAAAATTTAATTTTCTACAATATTGTATAAAACTATTTTTTTGCCTAAGTCTAATAGAAACTGAGATATTCGCAAAAAACCGATTTTTCACCCCTTTCTTCCAAGATGGCGGCTGAAGCACATCACGGGAGAAGTCGGAAACTTAGTACGTCATTACTGACACCCAAACAAAGTGATTAAAATTTGTTCCAGCTTTATCGTAATTAGTCGATTATTTTGTCATTTTTAACGACGCCGACGTGCCGACTGGACTATTATATAGTCGTGCTTAATATGAAACATCTCCGAAATGCTTCTTCTTATATAAAGATTTCTCTCTGTCTAAAATTAAGACGTTGTCTCAATCAAATCCATGCTCCTCTAAACGGTGTTGAGACACGATAGATTCCTCGTGTTTCTACTGAGTTGCCTGCGATGGATTTTTGGATTCTACGATCTTCTGGCTACGGTATCACAACTCAATGTATCACAACTCACACTGAAGAAGATCCAAACCAAGGGACCGAAACGTTTGTTCTATTCGATTTTCGATTATTATAATCGTCGCCCGTCTAACGCGTGCGTATCGGCTTTCATTTGCCTTGTTTTTATATACTTTATTTTGTGTACAATTACGTTATTTTTTGTAGTAAATAACTACAAAATACACTGTTGATTGATTAATTATTTATTATTCCAGTGAAAATCTGGAGCAGCATCTTGTATCACAAACGCATAATTTTCCGCAAAAAAGCAGATTACCAGAAATTCATCTTCTTCGAGTATTTCTTTTAATTTCTTTAAAGAAAATGATTGCTCTCTCTCTGTC
Source organism: Temnothorax americanus (assembly GCF_048541705.1). Lineage (NCBI taxonomy): Eukaryota > Metazoa > Arthropoda > Insecta > Hymenoptera > Formicidae > Temnothorax > Temnothorax americanus. Next base: position 3,928,186 of record NW_027509329.1, read on the forward strand.
AATATAAATGAATGTAGCAGCAAAATGTACACTTGTGCATAATTCGTTGACAAATTTAGTTGAATATTAAATGTTTCGAGTGATGTGCATGGTTCAAACATCCATTTGTTTATAAGTAATGACTTCAATATCGATATTTTTCATTGCGTCAAGTACAAGTTTTTTCAAGTACAAGCAATTTCAGGAACAGTCGTTGCAGTTTCCAAGAAAACATTTTTCAGAAGAATTTTTGCAAATCATCAAGTTTTGGCAGTTGTTGTAATGTTCTAAATAATGTTCCAACTGACTTGAATCTTGTCAGTCTTTTTAACCCTTAACTACACTAGCGGGGTACAAACGTACCCCACTGTACACAATTACGCAAATATTTCTTGCGTGGCACAAGCGTGTATTCTCAGTGCCGATCCGCATCTCATACCAGAAGAACGACGCATTAAAATTTGGGGTGCAAAACTATCCCGCGGATATAGTTGTGTAGGCCAGGTTTGGCCAGTGTAGTTGAGGGCACGGTCTTAAGACCGTGGTTGAGGGTTACGTTACCTTTGGAAATTAATAATTTAAAATTAATCATTTATTAAGAAACATTTATAATTGTTCTGCAGTAATCGATAGCAAAGTACTTACCCAACTGACCCAACATTTTGGTGAATGGAGCAAACACACATTGCGTGAGTACCACTTGTATCTGTCAAGATACAATTTTGGGTCGTAAAGCAGCATCTTTATATCAGTGTATTGTGATTGTAAAAACTTATAAAATTTGTTCAAGTTTACAAAATTAGTCGTTTCTAAACATGAATAGGTATTATATGTTTACCTTTGTCATTTTGCATCAAAATGTAATCTTTCATGCCTGACATAAGTACGTTAATTTGATTGTCCTTATAAAAATTGATTGCGATTTTCTTTGTGAGCGCTGCCAGAGATCATCCTGTATAGAGAGAGTGTACATAATTATTTTAAATAAATAGAATGTTCGTAATTAATTACATTACAGCTCTAAATAAATGACAACATTTATTCAAATTTATACCCAATTTTTTCCCTGGTATCGACAATATTCCTTCTTTTTCTAAAAGAAATTTAGTACTAGTTACTAAATACTTAGACTTCCATAATATAGTCATGATCTTATTCTTACTCTAATTTGATGATTCCAATGTAAGAATTAGTATTTTTTCAGGCTGCTTGTTATTTTATCATGTAATTTTTCTTTCAATTTGTAAATCATATTGAGAAGATCTTGTGAATCATCTTTGGTAAAAAAAGCAGACTTATTAATACTTCCCAATAGTTGTCGTGCATAGAGATAAAAGGTACCTAAAAAAATTAAAAATTTTAAGTAAAAAACTCAGTAAAAATTAGTTTTTTACTCCGGCCCTATCAAAAGTTTTTTTACTTACAATTAGTTAGATATGTATTTTTTCTAAATTTGACGTCATATTGTTCTATTTTGTATTCATCTAAAAGGTTTTTTCTGTGTAAAGAATGTAAAGATTGCTGTAAATAATCAAAATGTAGTGTAATGACAAAGTGGCGGTAGTTATGGATATTTCGGGCGCTTGCACTAGGGCACACTGAGGCTTGTTCTTAAAAATTGACCAATCACATTTAAACAATACGGCAATTGACCAATTTGGTTAATTCTATTAAGCAACTACTCCACTACGCAAAGACGTTTCCGCCTCGATATTTAAAGTTATAAAGACAAAAGGTATTAAATAATACCAAAACGGCGTAGATATTAAACGTTTTAAAGATGAATATCAAGAAAAATAAATATATATCTTTTTCAGAATTTTATTTAAAAAAACGGTTTTTTGCAGTAAAAAACTGGCAGTGTTATTTCAACACTTAATTGTGATTGTTAAGTGCATTGAACTGACAAACTAGCACTAGCAAAAAGATTTTTGTCCATTCCATCTAAAGCGGTATCTGCTAAAAAAAACACAAAGTCACTGTAATTAGTTATTTTTTTCTATACTTAGAACATAATAAATAACCATTTTTTTGTAATTTCCACTTTTCCGATGATTTTACAGATACTCGTCGCAAATTTTTATATTTAAAATGATTTTTCATATCTCTCAAATGGGTTGCAACAACGATTGAATTGCTTTTTTGGTGCCATTGCTTATTTGCGTTAAATATTTATCATAACCTCAACTAGAGATCAAACCAGAAATATTAAAAAAAAAAAGGATAACCTGACTTTCTTTATTTTTTCTTGTGGCGCTGCGACGGAAAAAAGGCTAAGCGCACTATCGACTTTACATCGACTAAACTATTTAATCGATGTCGAGCAGTACCAAAACATTTCTTATCAACTAAACAATTTAATCGACTATATATTATTACAGAATGAGTGTATTCAGTTTTAACGAGCTTCTCGTGTTAATTGTCCTATGTATTATTAGAAAGTATGATACGATTTTTATCAATAATATGTGCGGCTTCATACTCTAGCGTGGTAACATGGTCGATGATAGATCTCTTTCCATACACTACTTTTCATGCACACTACTAATTTATATTTATGTTTTATGCAGGTAATAGGAACATTCCTAGGTACTGCGGAAAAACTTTATTAAAAAAAAAAAAAAAAAAAAAAAAAAAAAAAAAAAAAAAAAACCGGTCGATGATAGTCGATTGATCCATGGTGTAAGTAGACAGGTGAAGCATTGCGCATAATGGCGGCGGCTTTGGCGGTTAAACCAATCAAGAGGCGACCCATTTTGTAGGCGGTGAAGTTCGCTTATAAGAAATAAAAATGTATGAATCATGTAAATTACAATGTATATAATATACATATACATCTATTCCAACTTTATAAACTGCGCGCCGATTATTTGTATATAGGACTTGAAACACAGCTATCATTGGAACATTAATACCCTTCCCTTCCCGGAATTAAATCGACGATTTATATTAATAAAACATTTATTTAATGTAAAAAAAATTTTTTAATGTTAACAAACGTTTATTTAATATTAAAAACACACTTTTTAATATTAAAAAACGTTTTTTTACAATGTTAAAATAAATACTTTTTTAATAAGAAAAAAAGGATCTATCTCATTAATTTAAACGTTTTTTAAATATTTTTTTATTACTAAAAATGTTTTTAAAAACGTTTAACAAATATTTTTTTGCTGTTTGGGTTATTTAGCAAATATCAACCAATATAATGCTTCTCAATATTAATTATATTTACTACTTACTGCGTATATATGTTGTATTAAATTTGCAAAAGTTAAACACACAATATTTCCCGCACAACAGACGCACGCGACGGTTAACGGACGTAACGGACTACGGACTGACGGAAGCAGCCATATTGGTTTTCTCGCAAAAATGGTCGCGTGCTGATTGGTTCAAAAATTGAACAAGTGCGCAGCATCGGGAATACTTTACCTGTCTATACTTACACCATGGATTGATCTTTCGTCAAAAAGTCATCCAACTATCATTTAACTTTTTATTGAGTCGACAATTTTAAACGTAAAATTCACTGTGAAAACTAAAACATAGCATTCTGAAATATATACATATATATATTTTTCAAAAAATATATACCGATTAATTTCATAACCAATTTTTTTACGATCCGATAAATAGAAATAAAGTTACAGCTATTTGAATATTTTCCGGAGAAGATAAATTTCAAAACTTTGAATATCTATATCTCAAATACAACTTAAGATAAAAATTTGAAAAAAATTAGAGATCCAAGTTTTGGATTCAAGTTTCGGAGTTCGACGGCGCGCGTGCAAACTAAACGACTGACTTGACAATAAATGTGCATGTTGTTTGGATTATTATTGTAGATAAGTTTATGCTCTACACAAACGGTACGTATAGTTTGTTACCCAACCTTGCTAGTTATCGAGATATTTGAGAAAAAACAAAAAAGTCGCGTTTTTTGTTTATAATATTGTTAATAACTCTTTATTTCCCATTAATTTTGCGAAGCAAAATAAATCCTACTTATAGCACCTCAAATCAAAGTGATTCATGGTGATTGGAACCTGCAATGGGAAGATTAATTATGGAAGGTTCGATGTCTAATATGACTAGCCTATGCGCTATATAGGATAAACATGATAAATATAGTACTTCATACTTTCTTTTTAAATAACTAAAATAATAAATCGCCACTCGTAAATTAACTTTTATAGAGAATGAATAGCAAATGTTATTTTTCATTTAATATTTAAGAAACTTAAACAGGAAATTTTAACATAATATTTAACTATTATTTGTCTAATATTAAAAGAATCACAAAATATAAAAGTAAAATATCTTTAGTCTAATGTTTTTGTTAAAAAGAAACTTGAAACTCATTTAATAACCGGAAAATTTGTAATTATAATTCATTACGACTCGTATAAAATTTAACATTACCTTGACGCATAAAAATTACGCGCATAATGCGGCGAAAGTAGGTATATTAGATTCCGAAAACAAGCAGTATATTTTATACGATGTGATATAACAATCAAGCATAGAAGATACGAGATTTTCCTCACTGATGATAAAAGCAATGCTTTTATTTTTCCTCTGGTGGTATGTAGCGAAACTTGGATTTAAAAAATATTTTCCATGTAGCGCAAAAGAAATCGAGTTGTTCCGTTAGATCACATGGAGAAGCAAATATTTTCGTATACGAACGTAACAGCGAGAACAAATAACCAGATTTCTGCGAATTCTTGGCAAATGTACACGCCATAGATATTTGATGCTGCATATTTTTCTTGACTATTTTCCTACATACATTAATTAAGTCCAATCAAATAATCTAAGAAAGTTATGATAACTCTCTGTTTCTAATAAAACTGTCTGTTTTGCAGAATTTTTCTAATAAATTCGTTATGTGAAAGATTATGTAAAACCAATTATTATGTCTCCAAAACGTTATAATAATATTTTTATAAAAATCTTTTCGCTATTAAGGTAGGAGGAGACCAAATTTCGTCCTATACTCACTTTTTCGTACATGGAGACCGTATAAAATGATGTAAGAGCTCCAAAGTTTGACCTTAATCGTTAAATATCCCTTTACCTGGAAACCAAGCCAAATCGCCTGTATAATCAATTGTTAGTACCCAAAAAAATTAATTTAAAAGTACCTATTTTCGCCAAAACCAAAAAATGTATTGCTAATTTTGTCTCTATACTAAATGTCGGAAAAAAGTAGGTATAATTACGATTTTTGCTTCCTTATAGAGGAAGCTTTGTTTTCGTAAACCTCGTATATGGACCTTTAATCGCGTATAAAGCTAGAGGTCTAATCAACCAAACTTTAAAGAATTATATATAAAATAGAAGCAGAAAAGGCCGAAGAAAAAAATGTTTCTTTAGTTTTTTATATATGCCAATGTGTGCAGAATGTTCTAAAACTTGCATTAAAAAATGTCCGTATGTGTGTGTGTGTGTATGTGTGTGCGCGCGCGCGCGCGCGTGTGCGTGTGCGTGTGCATGTGCGTGTGTGTACACGTGTGTGATTACCTGTTCTTATTTATTAACGTGTAAAGTAAACTTTACGCTATTATTAAATAATAAAAGTTAATAAATAAAAATAAAAGTTAGTAAATTAGTCTTTACAATAAGTTTTTAATAAACAAAATATTTTTAACTGCAAATGTATTAATGTCTGGACGCACTTTTTATTTTTTATTTTATTCCTTTTTTATCTTATTTCTTATACTTTATTTCAATTAAAGAATTGTTTGCCAGTTATCTTTAAAATTAAAAATAGTTTATTTTGTTAGTGCGAATATCAAAAGAGTCAACAAAATAAGTTAGTTATATCTGTTACACCAAAAAATTAAGTATTTTTTATTCTACAAAAAAATATAAATTTATAGAAATAAATTTGGATACTATAATTACAGTTTCAAAATACAAGAAAAATATTTTTACTTTTGATTTTAATTCGCGATAAACTTATTTAAGGTAGTTGTATCGCGACAGTATTAATAAAAAAAAAATGGTCACACTGCAATACGATAATGTACGGAAAACTCTACTTATCTATGTAAAACTTTTGACTGAGCTTGTACTGTTTTTACTGTTTTTACTCGCGTCAGTAATGTCAGTATACCATCAAGATTAGCTCGTAACGCTCGCGTTAGTATGCTATCGAGGTTATTTTGAATAGAATAGAAGAAATAGAAGCAAAAATATAGGTTAAACGTTACAAAGGAAGATTAATAAGATAAAAAGTATTGAAAAAAAGACTTAAGCTTTAGCGGCAATGAACTACATATGTATATGTATATCTAATTTTCATATGCGCAGTGTTACAAGATCTTTACAGGTTAGCTGTCGTATGCGTCCACTGCTATGAGAAATTGAGTATTTTGTGTAACAATTGCTTCAAAACTAGATAGACAATGGTCTTGTACATTTGTAAAAATATTTTTACAAGTCTCTTTTGTCATCTTTTTGTTTTTCATTAAAATCGTATGAGTAGTTTGATCGCTACAATTACAAACGTGATATAGGAAGCCGTTTTCGTCCTACAATACATGTAAAAAGTGCTAAGTTTGATGTCTATTATTTCAACTTTGGTATAGTCAAGCTTTTTCTACTTGCACGTGTGTATAGAGCGTGTTTACATTAATATGGTGTTCAAATTTTAAAAAATTCCTATGAAAATGGGTTTTGCGATACAACCATCTTAAAAGGACTGAAAAATAACCAAAACAAATAAATACTAATAATTATACATTGAATAAAATAAAAGCTTCCTCATAGAGGAGCTTTGTAAGCAAAGGTTTCTACTTGCACACTTAAAAACAATGTGCAAGTTTCTACTTGCTCACTAAAACAAGTTTCTACTTGCACACTTAAAAACTATGAGAAAGCAATGTATGTACAAGTTTCCACTTGCAAACTTCAAAACTATGAGGAAGCAATGTACAAGTTCCTACTTGCATATTTAAAAACTATGAGGAAGCAATGTGCAAGTTCCTACTTGCACACTTAAAAACTATGAGGAAGCAATGTGCAAGTTTCTACTTGTACACTTAAAAACTATGAGGAACCAATGTGCAAGTAGAAACTTGCACATTTTTTTCTATAGATAGAGTATCATTAAAGATAGATTGGTGTTGAATTTGGCAATGATCGGTAAATGGATTTTGTAAATTTTAATTATGGTTTTATAAAAAAAAATACTTTTCTGAAAATTTAATTGCTTCAAACTTTTAATAAAATTATAATTCTTTAAAATATTGCTGTTTGTATGTTTTTAAACAACAGGCCGGGCTTGGGACCCGTCCAAGGCGGAGTTAAAAAAATATATAAAAAAAAACAATTAGCATCGCGCTATACCGACTTCAACGTTTCGATACATTTATGTTTGATTGATATTGATATTGATTGACCTTTTTCCCACGCACATTGATTTATTATATGTCATTTTATAATCAGTCTTATGTGTTAACATTTTTTAAGCAAAAGTTGATAACCCTCGCAAAATTCAAAACAACTTTATTTTAATGATGCTCTATATAAAATTACATGTACATCTTATACACTTTTTAAGCAAAAATCGGTAATTCCTACACCAATTGTCAAAAAATTCAATTACATGTACATCTTATACACTTTTTAAGCAGAAATCTAAATTCAACCTAATCTTAAAGTATTATATATGAAATAAGGATAGAAAAAAGACTGAAGAATATAATGAAATTAGAAGTAGCCTAATTGAATCATTTCCGTTTTTCCGATAAGTGACCGTAAAAAATTACGTATTATTTCCCAAAAAATTAAAAATTTGTTGTTAAATTATAGCTTTTTAAAATTTCGGAGAATTCGTACATAGAAAGCAATATACAAATTTCTAATTTTTACACTTTTATTATATTGGAAATTTTTTTTCTATGTCTAAGTTTTTAGTAAATTTAACGGTAAAACTTCAGATTAAGGGCGACCTCACCGATTTCAATGACCGCGAGCTCGTAAACCACGCCACGAACCCATGTGACAATTGGTCTCGCGCGAAAAGTGTATGCGTGGAGGCAGTAAGTTCCGCGCTCCACTATTATTAAACTAGACACATAGTATGCCTTCAAAGTATATGCGTGGGCTTTCCACTGCTTTAAAATTTCCATTCACTGCTTTAAAAGACTTTTCTTTGTTCATACATGTACTATATATATATATATATATATATATATATATATATAATATATATATTTTATATATATTAGTCGTTTTTTTATGCCTTTCAATACTCAAAATAACTGCTATATTTTCCAAACTTTTTTTGTTAATAATTTTTTAACGAATAACGAGCGGCGGCTAAAACCTTCTGAAGGTCACTCGGGGTCATGACCTTGACAACATATATCAAGGTCATTGAAGTCAGTGAGGTCGCCCTTAATCTGAAGTTTTACCAGAATAATAATTTTCATAAACTTTGAATCCCATCTCATTTGAAACAACTTACCCTGAACGGTCATTTTGAGCAAAGAAGATTATATTTATAAACTATGTTGCAATGAGATGGTTAACTAATTAAATACCAGGAAAAATTATCTAAAACTATAATATTTTTTATGACCAAAAAGGAAATTACGACTTATAATTCCAAAAACCAACGGAACAATAAAAATAGAAGCAAGAAAAATTTACTCACAACCTCCAATTTTTAAAAAGTGGTCGTAAATATCACATGCGATGTTTTTGAAACGAGCTATTTCGTACACCCGACTAACACGATAGGAGCAACCAACACTATAAAAAACAATATTCCACTCAATCTATGTGAGATATAAGCTTTGTGACAACTACCCCCGGTCTCCCCTACACTGAAAAAAAATTTAATTGAATTAGTTAATTAATTAATTCTTGATTAAAAAAACTAATCCTGGGAAAAAAAAGATTATATATAATTTAATTATATATAAATATATATAATTATATGTGATTATATATAAAATTTGGTACTTTATATAAAATTATATATGGGTCCATATATCATTATATATGGGTATATATAATTCTAAATATAACTAGATATGAACAATAGATCATATATGCATTCATGTATGGATACATATAAGATTCATATGGAAGTATATATAACCCTGTATGATTATATATGATTATATATAATTATACAGGCAATTAAAATATATTTGAATATATATAAATGTTTTATATACATTTTGACATATTATACATAAGTTTATATAATTTATATATAAATTGTATATAAAAAACATTTATCCATGTATAAATTATATATGATTATATATAATCTATATATAAACTTTAAATTCGGATTATCCAATAGATGGCATTCGATAAAACTCGTTTCTCGTATTTAAAATTTGACAGACAGTGGTATAAAAATGTCACACGTCAAGCAGTGCCAAAGTTATAATACATGGAATAAATCATTTCACTTTTGATTCTATAGTTTTTGAAAAAATATAAATCTTAATTTATCAATGTTTTATTATCAAAGTTAACAGTTTTGCTTCCTCATAAAAGAAGCTTTGTTCTCGTAAAAAAAAAAAAAATTTTTGTTTTTCTGAACGTGTTCAGAATGTTCTAAAACGTCGAAAAATTGTAATTTTATAAAATGTCTGTATGTATGTATGTGTGTATGTGTGTGTGTATGTGTGTGTGTATGTGTGTATGTGCCAAATTTACCGAAATTTCTATAACTTTAGAACTAATCAACCAAATCTTTTTCAATATATATTGACTATATATATATAGTCATATATGATTATATATCTATTTACATATATATGATATTATTATATACGTTCATATATGATTATATATGATTATATGTAATTATATATAATCACATAGAGACAAAATTCATATATAATTGCATTATATATAATTATATATATAATTATATTTATATATAATTATATATAATCTTTCTCTTCCCGAGAATGTTTAGTTAACTAACATGTTCAATTAAATGTATCGGACTAACATTTTCTTCGAATTAACAAATTTTTTTTCAGTGTAGTAACCTCAGGCTAGGTGCAAACTATAGACTTTTTGTCGATTAATAGTTTAGTCGATCATTAAAAAGCTTACAGTTATTATGAGAGCGCGCATACTTGTCGGCTTGATATCGACTCGACTAAAAAGTCAAACAACAGTTGGATGACTTTTTGACGAAAGTATCGATCGACTATCTATCATCGACCATGTTACCACGCCAGAGTATGAAGCCGCGCATATTATTGATAAAAATCGTATCATACTTTCTAATAATACATAGACCAATTAACACGAGAAGCTCGTTAAAACTGAATACATTTATTCTGTAATAATATAGTCCTTGATTAAATTGTTTAGTTGATAAGAAATGTCGTTGGTACCTGGCCTACAATACTACATACACGGGGTAGTTTTGTACCCCAAATTTTAAAACGTGGCGTTCTTCTGTTGTGAGATGCGGATCGGCACTGAGAATACACGCTTGTGCCACGCAAGAAATATTTGCCTAATTGTGTACAGTGGGGTACGTTTGTACCCCGCTAGTGTATTAATTAAGAGTTAAATAGACTGACAAGTCAGTTGGAACATTCTTTAGAACGACTGCCAAAACTTGATGATTTGCAAAAACTCTTCTGAAAAATGTTTTCTTGGAAACTGTAACGACTGTCCTGAAATTTTCGAAAACTTGTACTTGACGTAATGAAAAGTAACGATATTGAGAACATTACTTATAAACAATGAGTGTCTGAACCACGTATACATCACTCGAAACATTTATTACAATGGCACTTTTTGCATCAGATTCCCGCATGAGAAAGCGATTTACATGATTTCTTAGGCCTAATATGCACCTATGGATCGACCCGAGTTTACAACATCGCGGAGGGATGTCACTCACATACAGGTACACGTTACATACACACACAATTACACTTTTCCGAGTTTAAATTACACTCTCCCGAGTTTGGATTGACCATTTTGACTTAATTGATTTTTACAAATCGATCCTAGATCAGGCGCCATTTTTACAAAGAAAAGATGCGTCGGACAAGTGTTTGGTCATAATCGTTGTCTATAGATAGTCACGGGTGAGAAAGAGAGAGAAGGGGCGGCGGGTGACCGTGGGGGTTACCGTAGCAGACATTGGTGGCGAGATAGATTCCCTGAAATCAAAAATCTTAGCGGGATTATCGCGGTTGAAGGATTCGCGAGTGACGATGACGCGACGCGAGACTCAAACTACCGTAGTAGACCGGAAGTAAGGATCGTAATAGCGTTGCCAAGTCTACAAACGATTATGCCATCTATAACTGTGCGATAACAGCGCCGTTATTTAATTCCGTGATCATCACCTCATTCTCTCCCCAGATGCGATTTGTTTTCGTTAACGGTATTCTGCAAAAATTCATTACCCATTACGTTCATTGGCATCGTAGGTATACATATCATTAGGAAGAAGCATTTTGACAATAAATTTAACATACTAGAACAGATTCCCGTAGACGAATATCCTCCATAAATTTGAACTAATTCTTAACATATTGATTTGAGCAACTATAGCACCCTCCTTAGAGCTACCGCACAAGGCTCGTATCACGTCGGTCACGTAGCGTAACGTAACGTGAGTCAACGCACAAGAAACGTATCGGTTAGAGCTTAGGCTCCGCTCAAGTTTTCGCATGGTAACGTAACGTAGATCAACGCACAAGAAGCGTATAATGCCGTAACGGCCGCAACCAATACGTTTCTTGTGCGTAGGCTCACATTACGTTACGCTACGTGACCATACGAGAGTCTTGTGCGGTGACTCTTAAGTTTTTGTGACGTTGTTGTTACGCCAGGGCTGGCGTTCGTAAACGTCACCCGAGTGCACACGAGTTTACTCCCTTCTCTTTCTATCTCAGCGATTTAGAAGGAGAAGGGAGTATACCCGTGTGTACCCGGGTGACGTTTCCGAACGCAGCTTTAATATTGGGAACTTTCCAGCAAGCGACACAAGTTGACACAAGTGTCGTTTTGTTTTTGTTACTCATTGTAAACAAGAAAAATAGAACGTTTGTGTCGACTTGTGTCGCTTACTGAAAAGTTCCCATTATATATGGTAAAAAAGCTGCGCAATGAAACTGTCATTAAAAAGTTACAGAGTCCCGCCACCAATCCTGTTGATTTGGTGCGTGTCGGAATAGCGCATCAATTCTCCCTATTCTCCCTAGCTGAACTTCTTTCACGGTTCATCTGTCCTCTTTTTCTTTTCACATTGAAGAGAAAAGAAGAAAAAATGAACTACACAGTAAAAAATTTTGTGTATTTTTGTTGAAGAAAGTTCTGGTTAAAATTTTTGTATAAAAAATGTAACATACTTATGATCCCACCTGTTTCGGGATATATGGCATTTTTAGCGTGCGGGATTTATGCCATAGTACAAACACTCTGTAAAAATTGAAATTTTCTATGTGTTCTTTTTCTTTCTTTTTCTGGAGCATATAACAATAACATTTAATGCATCTATCGTTTGTCTATTTTCTTTAAAAAATTTTTTAGTTTTATAATTTGTTTATCATCCTTACACTTTAATAAACTTTTTCCCCCCTTTTATAACTTATTATGACATTTTATTGTCTTATTTATAAATATTATTTGTAATTTTTTATAAGGCGTATATTCAATCCATGAATGTCATATACCCACTTAATTCTCTGGGATATATGGCAAAAATGCAAGGGTTTCTAAAAGTAAAAATCAAAAATGGAGAACTTGAATCGCCAGTGAATAATTCACAATTAGCAAAGATATTATGATCAACCCAACTGGCAAATTTTATTGTTCAAAAAACGCCAAATTTTAAGCATTATGTCTGACTGACTAATATTTGTGAGTTCTATACGCTTGAAAAGGACCAAAATCTGCGGTCGAAACGTAGCATTTTTTGAACAATAAAATTTGCCAGTTGGGTCGATCATAATACATTTGCTAATTGTTTCTAAAAGTTTTTTTTATTAAATACAAAGAATGAATATATTACATATTTCTATTTTTTTTTATAGTAGTAGACAGTATAAAGTTTTTATTGGTATAATTTATTTGCCTTAAACTTAAAAAAACATAGTAAATAATATTCGATAAATTAAGTTTCTCTTATAGCTGCGGCGTATACCGGGGTTACCCTATATGTGTATATAGACAGTACACATGTGAGTGGGGCAGGAACTACCGCCCCTCTCCCGCTTACATGTAATTGTCTACACACAGCATACATATCAGCAAATTACTTCCCTTAGTTGATACAAATTCGTATATTTTTAAAACTTTCTTGTTCATAACTTTTGAATAAGCAATAAGCGACGATTAAGTTATAAGGAAAAGTTACTCAGAGTCATGTCCTCGAAAACATATGTCAAGGTCAAGGTCATCGGGGTTGGCTGTGTAAAGGGAAATATTTACCGAATATCTAGATTTTAAATGCTTTTCTGAAAATCCACTCTATATGACTATTTTTTGCAAAGTTACAAATATTTGTAACCTCTTCATTTTCTCATTAGTTTGAATGTTTAATTTTTTTCTTTAATTTTGCTGTTTATTTTGTCTAATAATAATGTATCCGAATTTTCGTATTGTTTTCTCTCCCTTGTGCTAAGAAAACGTTTTAAATCATTTTACTGTTAGATGAACAGAGAGAAATGTTTTATTAACAAAGTTCCGACAACTCTTAAAAGAACGTTTATCGGAACACCATCATGCTGATTCGACAAGAGTTGTCAGTTTTTAATCTCCACGGCCGGCATGCAGGGCATGATCCGCATAAGGAGAAGTTACCAAAGAAGAAAGAACAAGGAAAATGCGGATCCGCGGAAGAAATGAAAGACGAAGTTTCTTATTACGGAAAAGCTTTGTGCGAAGATTTTAGTAGTACCTTAATCTTGTTTCACTTTTGAAGAATTAAGTTCTTGTAATGTACTGTACGTATAGCGAGCTATATTTCGCGGCAAAGTACCTAATGATTGTCATTGCATAGGCGTTATGTGCAAATTTCAAGTTTAGAAAAGATAAAACAAAGAATTACACAATAATTTTCATTATATTTAAAAAATCTGAGGACGTAAAAAAAATGAAAAAAATTCACATTCTCCTTTATATATTCCTAAAAAATATTTAAAACATTTATTTTTAATAACGTATAGTTGCACTTCTCCATTTGCTTCGTTATATTTTATTTTAAAGACATAACAATAGCAAAAATATTAGTATTAAATAAAATAATGAAATATGCAATAGACGAGCTAACAGATTACTTAAATGTTTCAGAGCTCAACTTTTAAATCCTTCGTACGTTTCATTGCGCTTCTGTTGTTATTAATGTCGTTGCACTCCTGATACAAGTTAACACCGATGGTTCGAGCTTCCTTTAATATCGAGGAAACTCTATCCGCGAAGAAGATTGATTTTTCGTCTGCGTCATTATTTTATCGGTCGCCTGTCGAACCGTGTTTAAGGCGTACCGTTCTTCTTTCCGCTACGAGCAGATATCCGCTTACTCATTACCTTTTTAATTATCTCCGGCCGACGGAGCCCTTTTATCGTAGTGCGTTTAACGGACCGTCCTTAATCGCTTTAAGGGCTCGTAATGTTACCGAGAAACAGAGAAAGCTCTTCAGATCATGATACTAGATTGTGTACGTGCGTAATATACAGTTTTATAAATTTAAAAGCACTTTTTGACGATATAATTTGTATACGTTATCGATCGGCAATTGGCGAACACTTGATAAATATTTTGATAAAGGAATCTGCTTCAATTCTGCAAAATCTCCAAATAACTTTTCTGACCATTAATATATATTTTAAAATATTTATCTAATAGACGAAAAATCAATTCGCGTAAATTTTTTCAATAGTGTATAAGTATATTAAAAATAATTACAGACATATACGATAATAAAGAATAAAAAGAGTAGATAAAAATAAGATATTTTACTAATCGCGCGTTGATTGATACGTCGAGGCAAAAGTCTAGACGTCCTAATTCGTACTTTTAGGAATTCCATGCCATGAGTTCCACGAGCGGTTTGGAAAAGTTTAAAGCTTCCGGGAGACGACAAATCTGGGAAAACTGTGGTCCGATCGCTCTTCGTGTACCCGGGAGTATTCCCGATGCGGTTTGAAATTAGCACGAACGGATTATAAGATCTGGCTCTGTTCGTGACACTTCTATTAGTGGCGTGGAAAGAAGAAAATTCAGCTTTCTCTCTCTCTCTCTCTCTCTCTCTCTCTCTCTCTCTCTCTTTCTCTCTCTTTCATTTCTCTTCTTCTTTCATCACAAAGTCAGTACGCGTGCGGCCCGTTTCCTTTTGACGTGATGCATTTTGCAAGAACTCATTTTCGTTGGGCTTCTCTAGAGATTCGTGTTCCCTGAGATAACGCAATAAGCCACTAACTTGAGTTTTTTTTATATTTTTACATTAGGGATGAGTGAAGAAAGAATGTGCAAGAAAGGCGAAAATCTCGAATAAAAGCTTGCAATGAAAGACTCGATCTTTGTAACGAACAAAAAATATTTGCAACAAATTAAAGCATTATTCTACGTTCAGAATTAATGTTAGGTCAACGTTAGGACGTTAGGTAACCAGGAAAAACGGTAAATATTCAATCGGAGTTTATGCAAGTGGCCTAGCAAGAGAAAGAGAGAGAGCTACTCTCGAAATACAGTTAGAACCCGTCGTAAAATATTTTTTGCAGCGACTTACGGCGGACGCGCACGACCAACACGATATGCGCCAAAGTCAATTGTTGCGATAAGGACGAGACAATGTGACACTTCGTCGGAAGGACTTAAGCTTAATCTTCAATGAGGTAAGTCCGTCTTAGAATGTACTTAGAGTAAGGTGTGCGCGGTGGACTCTCCGCTCCAACTAAGGACTCTTCGAGTAGATATCTCTTCCGAGGTATCTAGTATCGCAATATTACCTTATGCAATAACCCATGTTTCTGAGCACGCTATGAAATAATGGTAGACAGCCATACAATTTGCAGTTTTTAATCTTCGCGATAAGCATATGCTCGCGGACGATGATCCATAAAGAGAGAATTAAGTTGCTAAAGAAGTGAAACAAGAAAATGCGGATCGCGGAAGAAGCGAAAGACAAAGTTTCCTGTTATGGAAAAGCTTTACGCGAAAACTTCTCTCGTATCTCAATCTCATTCACTTTTGAGGAATTAAGCAATCTTGCAATATACTGTATAGCGATCATCGGTACAAGTTATTTAATATTTATCATTGTATAAATACTAGCTGATACTTACATATAAGCTTTAGAAGAAACAAAAAATGAAAAATTACGAAATGACGCTTATTTGATTCCAAAAATCTAAGGGCTTCAAATTCATTCTCCTTTATAAATTGATTAAAAATATTTGAAACACTTGTTTTAAATAATATATAGTTTTATTCTTTCCTTGGTTTTGTCTTATATTTCAAATTAAAAACATTAGAATATGGCAAAACCGATTCTTCCAAACTGCATAAAAGAAAGAAATTTAAAAGAGAGAGAGAGAGAGAAAATAAAGAAAAAAGCTCACTATACGAAAGAGACGTATTATATCTGGCAGAATATTTAGGTCAGATTTTTAGTCGAGATATCATTTAAGAGGAAGCATAATTCAATATTACAGCTGAATGATTGAATTGTCCGGAGCGCCGATCGGAAATCACTTATTAGAATTGTACGATCAAACGAGCCCGCCGAAGGCGGGCGAAGTTTGATCGAGATTATATGAAATGTCTCGTTCGAAGATGATAATATTGTAGTCATGCTTGTCATGCCTAACTTCACAACGTTTAACGCTTATTAACTTTTGAACAAAAGTGGCGCCCTCCTGTCATCTAGTTCCTGTTACTTAGCCCTCTAGGTTCATATTGTTTTGTGTAATGTGCATAGAATTATCACGCGGTATTTTTGAAGATGATAATGGGTATATTTTCAGTTTTATGTATTCATCAATTGTTCTTTATCTGCTTTTCATTGGGTCAGAAAAGGGAGGGAGATTATCATCTTCGAACGAGACATTTCATATAATCTCGATCAAACGAGCCCGCCGAAGGCGGGCTCGTTTGATCGTACAATTATATTACATGTCTCGTTCTCGATGATAATATTGTAGGTTTTTAGAGATTGAGTGATAATTCTCTTTTTTATTTCTAATTTATTTTATTTTTATTCTAAGATTGCACGCGCAAATTGGTCATTGAGGGCCTGAATGGGTTTGTTATAGAACTTAAAAAAGGTTTGAGAACCCGGCGCCCATCCAGCACTTCGTCTTATAGTGGCGATATCTATTCCTCGTTTATGAGCCATAGATACCGCTGCGTGTCGTGTGCTATACACTGTAAACTGGTTGATATCAATACCAGCTTTACCTAATAATGCTTTGACCCAATGACCAATAGTTTGTGACGATACTGCGCCAAAAGGTTTCATTGTTGCAATAAACAAATTTTTGGTATCGTTATCTCTCAATTCTTTGGTGTAATCTATATAATCTAAGACCGCAGATGCTACACATAGACCTGGCTTCTCTTTAAAAAACGGTAATATTAATTCTGGTTGAAAAGCTCCAGGCTTTGATGTTTTAATTAGTTCCGTAATCTTAATATTTATTCCCGTGTCAGACCTTACTATATTATCGATATTTATTAACGCTAAGGTTTGTAACCTCTGGGCCGTTGTTAGAGCTAACAAAGTTGCTACTTTTTCCACAGCATCCTTTAATTTCAGTTGTTTAAGTGGATGTAACTTTTCAAGGTAATTAAGTACTGGAGTAACATCCCATGTTGTGGAGTATTTTGGTTTAGTTGGTCTTTGCTTAAATACTCCTTTTAAAAAACGAGAAATCAAATTATCCTTATTAATATTATATACTGAAATTAAGGAAATTGCGGAACGAGCAGTATTTAATGTATTATAACTTGCGCTTTTTTTTAAAAAGATTATTCAAAAAACTAATAATATATGTCGTATTTGGATTAAACATATCTACTTTCTTCAAATGAGTGAACTCCCACCAGCGTTTTAGACTACATTCATATTGTCTCAACGTCGCTTTTGCAATGGAGTTAACCATCACTTCCACAGCTTCTTCTGTTAATCCTCTTTTCAAATATGCTGACCTAATAACCTGCCTGCCACAAATGAAAGGTGGGACGCTAGTGGATGGCTCCTGTTCCTGTAGGGAGATGTTAATAGAGTACTATTAGGTTTGAATGTGATGGTGGGTTCGATGAGGAGTGATGTAAAAAGCGGATACCACAGTTGAGTAGGCCATAATGGTACTACGATAATACCTATAGCTTTATCATTAATTATTTTTCTTAATGTTCGCAGAATGAGTGCGAAGGGAGGAAAGGCATAGAAATTTTCGTTTTTCCACGATATAGTGAAAGCATCAACAGCTCTTGCCTCTGGATCTGGAAATCTAGAATAGAATTTCCTACATTTTGTATTTAATCTAGATGCGAATAAATCTACTGAAAAGGGACCAAAATGTTTCTCAATTTGTTTAAAAATAGTCTGAGAAAGTTCCCACTCAGAATCCGCATTAACGTTACGCGATGCTCTGTCGGCCTCTATATTTTCAGCTGATGAATATATGATGCTTTTAACCATATTTCCCTTTCTTCGCACCATTCCCAAATTTTTCTCGAAAGTTCACTCAGATGTGGGAATTGTACACCACCAGCTCTATTAATATATGCGATCGCAGTATTGTTATCTAGTCTAAGTAACACCTCACATTGTGATAACTCTGATGCAAAACATTTTACCGCGAAAAAGGCAGCCAGTAGCTCAAGGTAATTAATATGATTTTTCCTTTCTTGTTTGTTCCAAAACCCAAAGGCTCTCGAACCATTGCAATAACAGCCCCAACCTGATAAGGAAGAATCAGAAAAGATTTCCATAGCAAAAACTTGAGTTCTGATAGGATTTGATCCAATGACAACATTTAGTTTCCACCAGTTAAGATCTTCTAACATAGATTCAATTATAAAAATGTTACCCTCATAATTTCCACCGTTAAATTTCAGTGCTAGAAACTTCTGTCTTTCTAATCGCTTGCAATGGATAAATCCATAAGCAACTGCTGGGCAGGCTGATGTCAAAACACCTAGAAATTCAGCAAATCTTCTGATTTTGTATGTTTTCCCGATTTTAAACTCATTCACGAGCCCTACTATTTGATCTTTCTTTTTCTCTGTCAAATCTAAGGAAAAATTAACTGTGTTAATAATAAAACCTAAATATTTACATATTTGGTTAGCAATTAGAGAACTCTTTCGGTAGTTTATAATAAAACCTAAATGTTCCAAAAATTTTACTGTTTTTGTTATATTTCCTTCACATACGACCTTTAACTTGTGGATAAATAAAAAATCATCTAAGTATAGCACTAATACTATTCCCTGTAGTCTCAGTTTATTAACAACAGGTTTCATTATCTTCGTGAAAATGTATGGGCTAGTGCATAAACCAAAAGGTAGGCATAAAAATTGGAAAATTTTTCCTTTGAACTCAAATCTTAGAAATTTTCTGTGACCTTCATAGATTGGAATCAGAAAATAAGCATCTTTAAGATCTAAGGAGCCCAGAAAATCCCCTCGCGATACTAAACTTAGTGCGGATCGAATGTCCTCTAATTTAAAATGTGGAGGGTTAATAAACTTATTTAATTTTTTAAGATTCAAAATAAAACGATTTGTACCATCGGGTTTTGGAACAAGGAAGTAGGAAGAGATAAACTGTCCTTCACATTCACTACATTCCTCGATAACACCTTTTCTAAAGAGTTCATTAATTTCTAGTTGTATTTTTTCAGTTTCTTCCATGGAAAAGATTCTTTCCTTAGAGGGAGTTTTTTGAATCGGTGTTTCCGTAAATGGAATTCTATATCCATTTAAGCAACTTAAAATATACTTGTCTGAAGTAATATTTTTCCATCTTTCCACAAAGTGGCGGAGACGACCTGATGGTTTATGTACCCGGGCTATTTCTTCGACGATGACTGGTTCGTCGTCTGAGATGTTGTCTTGGATGAGCTCTGAGGAGTTTTGTACGATCTTGGCTTGAATTTCATCTGTCGATGTCTCTGCTGTTGACCCACCCGACGGTAGGCCGCAAGTGGGTATTTCGAGTTTCCCTGTTTTCGAAATTTAATATTATGCCTTTGTGGAGCCTTGTCCTTGATGTTTGCACAGGTCTTCTCAATTTCTTTCACATCTTTAACTTTTTCCTTGAGATCATCTCCATATAGCCATTCCTTAGAAATCATTGTATCTACTATTGGTTTAATACCCTTATTTAACTGTGGAGTGATGAAAGATTTCCTTGCTATTGACTGTTGATAGAAGACGTCAGTCAGAATCTGACCTGAATGGCTTATATAATCCGTAAATACATCCTCATCCAAACCTTCTTCTGGAGGGTCTATTAACATGGAGACTGCAGCACCCAGAGCAGCTATGGCTGTACCAACACAATTTTGTGTGTCCACAAAATGTTGGTCTCTCTTCTTGGCAATGTCCGAAAGCAGTGGTACTATTTCTAAATTCAACTTAGGAGCTTCGGTGTAGAAATCGCCTTTTCTGTTGTATGATTCCAGAATCTCTTTTTTATTCTTTTCTGGAAGGCCTTCATTTTTCCACTTCAGCCAAGTATTGCTCAGTTCTGGATGGTATTTAACCTCTTTAAATTTACAGTCATTAGGATCCATTCCCAATACCTTTAGGACACTGTCTTTCGCTGTTTTTTGATCAGGGGTATCTTTTGGTAATTCTTCGTCTTTATTTCCGGTATCCGGGATTTTTTCTGGATCTGGATTATTCTCCTTATTTTCCTCGTCATCTGATGAAATATAAAGTAGAAAAATTAGAGAATGGCATTTATTATGTCGTTTGTGATATTCAGATTCTGTGGAAATCAATCACAATAACCTATTGAATTCGTATGGACTCTAAAAACGCCGTGGGGGCATTAACTTTTCAGATTGGAATAAGAAGTGGCACTTAATTGTGCAGTTTGTGATATTCACGTTCTTATTGAACTCAATCACAATGATACGCCTATCTAAGGCGTATGGAGCAATGGTAAGGCCGTGTGGGCATTACCTCTCAACTTCGTGTGGAAAGATGAGAATTTTCAACTGATCAAGGACAATTATGTTAGTGATTTTTCCTTACCAACAGTTTGTTCATCAAATGGTCTTTCTTTTGTAGACGGAATTGGTGATACCTGCTCTTTTTGAACATTCAGTCACATCTACGTCGCTACAAACCTTTGTTAGGTTATCCATTTCGTTTCATGTTCTGCAATTGGTCGAATTTTCCATCACTTCTACGGTTAGAACGATGAGATCCTCTCGCTCGATCGCGACCCACCTCGACCTCTTTTCTTCTTCTGTGTCCTGACATTATCAATTCTACTCGATACAATTATTAAAATACCTTATTTTTAGAGCGATGCGAAAAAACGTCTCGAGCTGCGGCACAACGAAACAATAGAACCTAGAGGCTAAGTAACAGGAACTAGATGGTCAGAAAGGGCCGCCACTTGTTCAAAGTACTAGCGTTATACTTTAAACTTGTGAAGTTAGGCCATGACAGCATGAACTACAATATTATCATCGAGAAGCGAGACATGTAATAGAATAGCACTATTGAACTGAAGCCAGATTCGATATAATCAAGAGCACAGATTTAAGGATTATAACTTGGCGGACGGGAATTTTCAGAATACCGCCTGAACGGATGTTTCTTCCTCTTTCTTCCCCTGTTATCATGACGTGCTCGATAAGGGACTTTGAATCTTCGTGCGGCATATCCTGCCGAGATATACGTCGTGCATAAAAGGGGTTAAGCGAGCAAGCACGAGTCAGCTTTAAGCAGTCGGATTTATGGACTCCGACAACTATTTAGATAGGTGGAATGGAGAAAGAGAGAGGGAGAGAGAGAGAGAAAGAGAGAGAGAGAGAGAGAGAGAGAGAGAGAGAGAGAGAGAGAGAGAGAAGATGTAGGAAAGCGAGAGAGAGCAGATAGAGAGAGGAGAGATCGAGCTAGAGAAGATATAGCCTTTTGAGATTAGTCTCTATAAGATATTTCGGATAGAGAGAGAGAGAGACGATGATCTAGGAGGAAAGCGAGAAGGTGAACCCCAGCGATCGCGGTTTTTGTCCCAGTAGTAGGCGTCGGTGATTCTCCTACTTGGCGCGTATACTTGGGGCACGAACAAGCAGTCGCGGAGACGGACGGGGATATCCGCGGCCTCGGAAAATATTCGGCACGGAGAGCGACGGAAGGGAATCCGCTCGATCCGGGTCTAGTGCGACGCCCCGGCGCGGTATTTCGGGCGCTTAATTAGTTTTTCGTCCGCGTATAATCCGCGACCTCGGCGATTTGTCATCCGGGCCCCGAAGTTTACGCTCACGGAGAGAATTAAAGCACGAAAACCGGGGGAGGAGGAAAGGGTATGTAGGAGCGAGAAAAGCTAGAGAGAGAGAGAGAGAGAGAGAGAGAGAGAGAGAGAGAGAGAGAGAGAGAGAGAGAGAGAGAGAGAGAGAGAGAGAGAGAGAGAGAGAGAGAGAGAGAGAGAGAGAGAGAGAGAGAGAGGGAAGGGAGAGAGGACGTGGTGATTCCGGCCAACGAGATTAGAGCGATATTTAAACGAGGAGCAGTAGTCCCCGGAACCCCGAGGCTTCTGTCGTAAGACCCGACTCAAGGGAAGTTCGCGGAGGATTCGTTTTATCGTTCGCCGTATAATTTGAGGATGTCGCCGGCCAAGAAACTACCGAAGTGGCTTAAATCTTTAGGCCGCGTGCTGGATCCCCGATAAGGAAACTTGCGAGTTCCTGTTTACCGGTCACTCGAGTAGAACACGTTACTTGGTTTATCTGTTCCATCCTGTGTGTGATGATGTATTCCCATACGAATACAATTTAGAGAACAAAACAGCCGCTCGATTAATCTCCTAAAGTGACTAAATGACGATCCACGCGGTGAACAACATGACCTGGATTTAATTATAATCGCTATGATTGTGCGCGAGCTATATTGCTATTGTAATTGCTGATTATCGGAAATTGCAATGGATTAAAGACGCTGGACGCTGTGAGAGACAGCCCGTTATACGTATTATCCATTTTACTACTTTATTGCGCAAATAGCTAGAATTCCACACGAACCAAACTATTTTAATAAGCTTTGATGATATATAATACGAATCATGTATAAAGGCTTGATATGTTGCAGTTTGCCTACATATCTATAAAGCAAAAAAAAAGGAAAAGGCGCGGATGCGCCTTTAGTAGTTTCCAAGTATTAAACTGCTCGTAAAGGAGCTTTTACGCGATCAGACTTTTGCAATGAAACTTTGGGTCTCGGAATCGATCGAGCCACGTCGCTGTAAAGGGTCCTCGTAAAGTTTTCTCCAAATAATTTCGTAAAATAGTGGATCCTTTTTTTCATAAGAGAATCTCGTTTATGAGACTGCGAAGAGTTCGGCGAAAGATAAAGTTTTATTTCGGAACGTCGCCCGAAATTTTATATAAAATGCTTTTTTACATAATTCTCAAATTGCAATAACTGCGTTATTATTTTAACTTCGCCTTTACTTTATATGTGACTAGAATAAAAATATAAAATCGGAATATAGCACCGCTTTATTAAGGAGAGAGCATAGCAAATTGTTTACATTATTATGCTTTTTAATAGGATTGCAGCGGGAGTATTAAAATGTACGATATTTAATTTAAAGTAAATATATCAAAACCATCTCAAAATTAAAGTAGACCATCGAACGTACCGATCGCCACGAGTATATCGATGGTAACATCTTGCGAGCGAATTGGCTGATTCTGAATCTCATAAGCAGGCGATTTATCTAAGTGCGGATGGGCAATAAATTTAAAAGACAGCGGCAGGAGAGAAAGAGAGAAAGAGAATACCTTACTTAACGGAGCATTGCAGAAAAGTCCGAAAGACTCAACGATGACAGAGGGCTTTGGAAAAATCTAACCCGGCACACGCGAAGAAAGAACGGAGCGCGAGTAGAAAAAGGGAGAAAGTGATGCTGGAAAGGAGCTAGAAGAGAAGGTAGCGAGCGGAACGGGCGCTGCCGTGAACCAAGGCAGTTATGACTTTTTTCTCAAGTCGACCCTCGCCGAGGCAGCCGCCCTCTCCTCTTCTACCGGGGTTTCCTCTTATGCGAATACCGCATTAAGGGACGCACTCAAACTTTTATGGTGGCTCGTGGTGACTGACTTCTCGATATACACTCGGCAATGTCGCCGTTTTACCGACTTCTCTCTCTCTCTCTCTCTCTTTCTTTTTTCTCTCTCTCTCTCTCTCTCTCTCTCTCTCTCGCTCTTTCCCTCGTCCCCGATTACCAGTGACGCTTTAATTGGACAATATCCACCCCGCGAGAGAGAGAGAGAGAGAGAGAGAGAGAGAGAGAGAGAGAGAGAGAGAGAGAGAGAGAGAGAGAGTTCACTCGCGGCACTCGAAGAAATAACGAGCAACTCGCGTTAATTAGAACATTACTTTAATTTCGTGGACGACGGATAGGAGACGAATTTTCGTAACACGAGGAACGGATCCGTATATATAGAGGGAAAAACACATTTATGTATAATAACATATTCTGCGTACTTCTATGACGTGGACATCTAATTACGTATATTTGCAATTCAATTTCTTTCTCTTTCACAGATATCGTACAAAGTGTTCGGTGAAAGATGCACTTGATGTACGTAAACATATATTTCACCAAATACTGAAATAATTGATTTTTCATGAAAATGTCAAAATACAGATTGCTTTGATCAACTGATAAAATTACGTTTTATAAAAGTTTATTTTTTGGTTAATTCTGGTTGCCTTAATAAAGTAACTGTTTTAATACAGAATATTTACTTTAGATATAAATAGTTGCAAAAAAAATAATATTGTATAAAATTTTAAGAGTCACAAGGCGAGAATAGTGTCCAATTAAATTTTGGCGCTATGTGTCCCGTTCGCCAAATGTGTTTATTATCGAACAACCTGTGCTCCCGTACAATATTCATTAGCATTATGAGTCTGTCAATGCGATATGTTTTTGCTCGCTATTTATTAAAGCACCGGTGTTTAAATTGCAAAATTAAATGATCGCGTGTTTTGCTGATATACAACGTTTTGAATCAGCAGCCGGAGTTTTGCGGCTTCCTTTAATGTATTCCAGCGATTTGTATTCAGCGATATATCGCATTTCATGAAGTTTCGTTTAAATTAACACGCGTCGGGATCGCGTTCACAAGTTATCTCGCGTTACTCCGAAAGAACCTCATCCGTAATTTAACTCCGCAATAAATCCCCCGCGGTTTCCTAATCATCGCGACAAACGAACAAAACCGGGAGGGGGGGAGGATTGTCAGAGCTCTCAATGTTTCAGACTATTGATTTAAATGTAGAAAATTGTTAGTCCGGGAGCACGTTCCACCCGGGCGTTACGTGCCGAATGGGGTGACGAGCGGGGGAGGGGGTGGCGCAGGGACGCGGCACAAGTGTCAAATTAATCACCTCGTAATACGCACTTAATACCGGCACGATCGATCGGATAAAAAGTAGGACAAGAACCCTATTCCCCCGCGAGCTGTCAATCGGCAAACACTGTAGCTAGTATTAAATCGGCCCCCGATACTAAAGCTGGCGGTAGAAACCGTCACGATTCCATGTTAACTGTGTTAACTCACTATATACTTCTCTATACGACCTCGTTTATTAAATTTATTGAATCATCGCGGTGGATTTAATTGGGCAACTTTGTTCGTTTTCTCTTGTTAGACTTATAAAGAACTTCCTCGACATTGTTATGATTTAAGCGAACGTCTTGAACATTTCGAATACTCGAAAATTTCACTCAATAATAACCGCCCAGTTGCAATTTCTCTTGCTTACTCTCTAAATTTCATAGAGTGGTTTTGCCACTAATATATTAGAGTGATTGCGATAGTCACTCCAAGAGCTTGTCACTCTAATTTGAGACTCAAATTGTGGACACTCATAAGCTAAGAGTGAATTGTTTCACTCAAATTTTTAAAGCGACTACTTAACCAAAGTCATACGATTTCATTTTTAAAACTATATAGTGATAATCATGATTCACTAAAATTCGACTGATTAATGATTCTAATAGAATGAAATTTTCCATTCAAAAATGTTGAGTGACATAATCTACTGCACTTGAAAAAAGTGTCCTTTCAGTCAAATGGAGTGCGATTTCCCTCCAACTTATAACACTTTCTTAGATTGACGAATCACTCGAAGTGCACAGGCTCAATTTTCACTTTTCGTTACACTTACATTTTATTCGTTTTAAGTGATATTTCATTCTTTGACTTTTAGAGAGTACAGTACACTTTGCGATTCAACAATATTTGTGATTGTCTGTGATGCCTTACTATTACGACCGTTAATCGATAAATAGCTGCCAAAATGATGTGCTCGTATTATAAGCCGCGGCGGGATTACACGGCAACTCTAATTTCACGGCGTGTCGATCAATTTACACGTGTATAAGTATCCCCGCCCGGCCGTAAAATAGCACAATAAACATCACGATAAATTTAAATGCGGCGTATATTTCTATTCAAGTGGCTCGTAAATTTATTTCCTCGCGTACGACGCAAATTTGGAGCGCCGTTTAAATATGCTTTATGAACACGGGGCGCGGCCGGCTGGTCGGCCGGCCGCGCCGGCCGCGGATTTTATCTCCGCGCTTGCGAGGAAAGTATGCGCCACGAGCTCCCGCCGTAATTGCAGAAAATTTTCTGCTGTTACCGGTGCAAAACGATAAAATGATATCGCGCGGAATAAAGTTCGCGCGCGGCGTCTGGCGATGACATTACTAACGTATGTATGTTCGGCATTGCCTTGTAAACACGCGCAGTTAGCCGGCGCATTTTATTCCACATATGCACATTATGCGTTTTTTCAATCTCTGCCGTTTTCGCCTACACGCCGAAATCACCACCAAAAAGATAGTCACGCTTACGGTCGATTGTATATTTGTATACAACCGACGAAACGTTCTTTCTTTTTTTTACGTCGTGGAATAACCGTGGACGCGTTAACAATCGAAAAAATTCAATCTAGCTGACTCGACTCCTCTCTCGCTCGTAGTTTTCTGTGCGAATGTCGCTAAGTAAAGTAATTACGAAATTCGTTTGCCGACGAGGATATTCACGCTCCGTCGCGTTTTATTTCGAGGGAACATCGCGCAGCGTCCGAAAAGGATTCGTTAAAACGAGATATTGATTCTGCACAGGCTGGAAATGCAAAACATTAAAAGCGGGTTTGTCTCCTACCTACCGCGGGGATCTCTAAAATTCCGCGGCACGTCCTCAACCCCTTCTCTTTCCTCTTTAACAGCCCACCTTTTTGTTCCGTTACTCGCCATCCATAATGCATTATTCAATGCTCGGCGCTTGTCTCCGTTGCCGTTTCTGCGGCCGATCTGCCTAAATTATTGCGAGCCGCCAAGTCGTCCTCGTCCCGGATCAATTAAAGATTAACAATCAATTTATTTGCTTTTTTTGCTTCCTCATAGAGGAAGCTTTGTGATGGTAAAAAATTTTTTTTTCGAGATTTTGATGGAAATAGGTTTAGAATGTTCCAAAATGTCGAGAAATCGTATTAGTAAAAAATGTCCGGAAGTATGTATGTATGTGTGTGTGTACGGATTTTTTGTACACGCATCTACTTCTACAATTTTTTAGATATTGGGATGCATTTTTTTTAATCGATAGAGTATCATAGAAAGTATGTTCTCCTCAAATTTTATTAAAATCGGTTGACCGGTATAGATTTTATTCGAATTTTTTTTTTTAGAAAAACGTGTTTTATTTTATAGCTTTCTCAATATTTGATATAGCGATCTATTATCTAATTCTATTAAATTTTTCATTTTTTTTACCCCTATTTCATATATAATTAATTAAGATTTGGTTAATTAGTTCTGAAGTTACAGACATTTCGTACATACATAGAACCCTGATAAAGTTTAGTCTAATCAATAAAATTTTTTATATATGAAATAGGGGTGAAAAAAACTGAAAAATTTGGCTTCCTCTATGAGGAAGCTCCTGTAATAATGAGGAAGCAATGTGCAAGTTTGTAATTTGCACCCTTTTTTTATTTGTCTTTACAAATTCTTATTTTTCCGCCTTTCGTGCTAATTGACCTGAACGCGAAGATTCGAATGTTACGCGTCGTTTGCGTGAAAATTTGAAAGAAACTCGCCATGAA
Source organism: Temnothorax americanus (assembly GCF_048541705.1). Classification (NCBI taxonomy): domain Eukaryota; kingdom Metazoa; phylum Arthropoda; class Insecta; order Hymenoptera; family Formicidae; genus Temnothorax; species Temnothorax americanus. The sequence goes on from NW_027509329.1 coordinate 3,956,495, forward strand.
AAGTAGCACCGCGTGCACTACTTTTGCGATTCATTGAGTTCACATTCATCGTCTGCGCTATCACAGCTGTGTACTTACAAAGTAAATCAGATAAAAGAGATGTGGTAGGGATTTGTTCGGAATAGGCCGGCGACATTTCTCAACATTCGAATAGGAGACTCTCAGTTCTGCTACTGTGTTCCAGTTAATCGTCGACCAGAATAAAGACGAAAGGAAGAAGGATATAATGCGCAAAGAGCGGAGAGAAAGGCGACATAATGGTCGGCAGAGAGACACTGAGAAAGTGAGACAGAGAAAGAGAAAGAAGAATGACACCAAGGAGTGTTAGCAGTTATCTGGCAGAAGTGCATTAGCTTTTGTTTGTCCCCCGAAAGGGACGGACCGTGAGTAGACTGGAACTGGATCTCGTGTGTCGTGAATGGAGTTGTCCTTGCTCCCTTTTGCCGTCTACCCTTATCCATTTTATCCTTCGTTCCCCGTCGCGCTGTTGATTTTTGTGAAAGTGAACGGGGAGCGGTATCTATATAACCCCGCTGCCTGGATGCTGTTCTTCCCAGCTTTGGTTCACCCGCCGATATTACATATCGTCGATAAGTTTCCGCTAGATTTCTCAAAAAACTCATTAGCCGTTTCAAAATGTTGCTTATTCATTAATAGTTATTATTCCGAAGTAGCGGAATTTTAATTCGAGATTCAATTATAAAAGTATGGTAAAAAAAATTTAATTAAAAAATGCTACAGAAGATTGAATGCAATAATTTCCGCACATCCTTCAATCGCAACATCCGCTTCAAACCTCACATTATTTACGTTTTAATTCAACTCTTTTATTATGTTTGCGTTGCATTAACATATTCCCAGACAGCACCAAAATCGAAACATAAGACATCTTTAAGACGTCTTATGTTCCGATTTTATACATGCCTGCTGTCTAGGATTTTTTGTTCACCACCCATCGTGTTAATATAATTGAAAAGCGAATCGACATATATTGCGGCCGCATAATTAGCTTCTGTTCGTGCACACGTGGCTATGAGCAACGCGCATGCAACACGTCCACCGGTCGTAGACATCGCGCTCGGACGGGCAGGAAGAGCGTATACCTACTCGGGGAAACGGAGGGGGCCAGGGATCCAGAGAACTTCGGAATTCCGTGTCCTCCGTCGCATACTTGGTCCTAAGTTATGCCCTCATAAACTCGCGCGCGGACATACCTACGCGTCTCCGTACAGTTCTCGTGCGCCTCGCCAAGTCGTATCTGTTGCCGTCCACGCGAAACCGAGAAGCACGTTATGTGGGTTACGGCGAGGCTGGTAGGTAGGTACATCTATCGCGGAACTTTGCCTGGACGCGAATCAGGGGAAGTGTATGCTACTTATGCGCCGAACGGCGCCGAGCGCGAGTTCGCTCGATACGCTTCCAATATAATCCGTTTAACGTGCGTCACAAACGCGCTATCGACACAGGCGTGTACACAGGAACTCCGTACAAATCTAATTTGTTTTGTCATATGAGATAGATATTGATACACTAAAGAAAATCTGATTGTCTTAGATAAATTTGCAAGTAACTGCAAAAGTCGATTTTGTAAGCTTCCTATCTTTAAATTAAATCATAATCATTATTTCTCTTTATATAATATTATACAAAATTTGAGTTAAAAAACTTTTTAAGCATCACTCTTTGTTAAATGGAAAGATGACGTAGATTAGAAAATGTATCTCCGGCCCGAATTAAACACACCAGATTAATTGTCAATTTTCTGGGGATATGTTTTGCATATTAGATGCCGCGTTGCTCTCGCGTGCTTCGACGAGAAAGAAAATTAATTTATTTCGCGTGTATTTCACTACAAAGCATAACGGGATTTATTATGCGACGAATGCTAATGTAAAATTAGCGAATGCCGCGAGTGTGTTTTCCGCATATATTTAAGATATGATTATACAATTCCGCGTCCCCCGGTATAAACATGACTCGTTTACGGTGTATAGCGTGCTTTATTCACCTAACCCACGTAAGTGCATCCGTTTACGCGAATGCGAGAGATTTGTGAGACATAAAGACCTATTTCCGGTGAGAATTTTTATCGTGGGAACGTAGGCGTTACTTTGCCATATGGCCGCAAATCCTGTACATTTCTTGTCACTTTAGCACGGAAAAGAAGGGTGGATATCTTTTTTATGGCGGAGGTATATGTATTTTTCCGCACGAACTCGATGCCCCACAGCGCTTAAGAAATATTATTGTCAACGCAAGAAGAAAAAAGGGAGACATCTACAATACATTTCGCGTATTCATTTTCATTCTTAAATTTTCTTTAGTTATGTAATATTGTTAGATATAAATTTTACTTTTACATTTTTAAAAATGATAAAAAAGAAGATACTGAATCGCATGAATTAAAAGCGATATTATAAAATGCCATCTAAACATAATTTTTAAACAAACAAACCAAATGCCCGTTCAATGTGCGCATAATAAATAAAATAAAAAATATATTATTATATCACTTTGCACATGTTATGAGAATTACATTATATACAGATTCGCATCAACGACTACATGATTATTGTACAAATTTTCAATATTTTAAACAATTATTACTAACGCAATATTTCTGAAGACTAGAAGAACCTTGAATTAAGATTAAAGAATCTTTATATAAAAAGAAGCGTACTCTCTCATGCGATAGAATAAAAACACAACGCAAAAAAAAGAAGCAAGAATGATTTTGTCTCGTACCACGCAGTGGAACGACGGTGACGGCGATTTCTCCCGTGGAAAAACGTGGCATTTCAGAGAATTGCCGGACTATCAGGGAGTTAATACGCAATTATTACAGTTGCGTGTTCTACTCGGCCCGGCGGTCTCGAAGCCGGCGTCCCCCGTAGGCAATAAGTATCTCTCTTTCTTTTTTTTTCGCCTCGCGATTCCCCGGCCTTTTTTCCTTTTGTCGAGATCCCCTCGAGAAAACGGGACCAAATACTTTCCCCGGGAAGAGAGCGTTACGCCAGGAATGCGGAATATTTTCCCCGCGTTTCGCGCCGCCGCGCGCGCGGAGCACGTCGAGTCAGTCAGGTGGAGGAAGGTAGGAAATTATTGGCACGGTCTGGAGTTGACTGGATGTTAATTACTCTATCACTCCACCCACGATCCGCCGGTCTGGCCCCCCCTTCCCCCAGTCGGCTCTCCGGCCATCCAGCCGATCTCTCTTCCTCCCCCTCCCTCTTCCCCTCACCGCGCCAGGTTGGTGGCAGCAACCTCCTCTCTCTCGGCTTCGTGTGCCGCGCGCTCATAATTATGACAGCCCTACGTCATAATAAGGTAATTTAAACGCATGACTTAGGAGGCAGAGCGCGAATATAGATGTGACGCGTTTCTACCGTAGTTTCGTCTGTTTCGCCGAACCACGAATTCGCACTCTTTACGGTCCGTGATTATTACGATAGCTCGCTAACGTCAGCGACGAATTTTCTTCTCCTTGAAATTATACCGCTTTTGTACTAATTAGGCAGCGACGCCTAATTGCACGCATAAACTATACTGTAAAGAAAAAGAATCACTTGCTCGATTAAAAAAGAAAACGTTGGTTCCTCTTTTAACTTGGTTCCTCGAGTTAGCCGCAATTTTCAGATCACTTAAATATTTAATGTTCAAGATTACATAAATCTTAAGAGAAGGTATGGAATTTACAAATAAATTAAAAATGTTAAATACATCTACTGTGTGGTAAATAATTTATCTGTAATGAGATATTAGACTCGCGAAAATATATATGGACTTTCGAATGTCCCCCCTGTATACGTAAATATTTAATAAATAATACTTAATATAACAATAATAAAACTAATGAGAGTTTCAAGAAGCGTGAAGATTATCTCGATAATCTTCAAATAATATTTTCTTTAATAGAGAGAAAACGTTTTTTTATATTCTCAAATATTATTTTGAGATATTTAGTTTCGATATTATTTCTATAATGCGGAATAATAAGGAAAGAAAAATATAAAAATATAAAATTACATATTACGGAATAAGACGCCGTGACGATATTCTCGTCTTCCAGAAGTTGATTCTTGTCGCGATCGATCGCGATGCTCCTGCCCTTTTTTAAATCGTGCCTGGAAAGTTCCCAGATTTTAAGACGGAAGAAAAATGTTTAGTTTGCCTAATGATTGAACTCTTGATGCAAGCGACGGTAATCGGTTAATTACGGATGTAAAAACTATTACGGAAATGTCAACGTTGGGTTAACGTCTGATACGAAGATCTAACTTTTCCTATGCAATCTAATTTTTCCAAAATATTTGTGAAAATTAAAGAAATTAAGTGTCGGTAAACGAGTCAGTTATCTGAAAATTTGTTATACTATGGCGAGTGAGTACAGTAAGATAAATAAGAAATTCTTTTGGTATTTAGAAGAACAGAAAAAATACAATAACATTTCTTAGGAAAAAATTGTTATTAGCTATAAATAAAAAACATCTTATGTATTCTTAATAATGTCACAGGGATTTCATGTAATTCGCTTTTTTTTAATTTCTAGAGAATCCTCAAGAAATCGGGATATTGTGCAATAAATAAAAATTATACAATCTTACCTGATTTTGCAAAATCCTAGGTTCTGTTAGTAAAATTGTGAGTTGAAATTTTTATTAATTTATATTTATAAATTGTATTTGTATTTATATATTAATAACTTTTATTTAATACCACAATATTCCGGTTTTTCGTGGATTTCTTAGGGATTTTGGAAAAAAAAGAATTACACAATGGACATCCCTGCGACATATATACCGTCGCGATTACTGCTTTTTTATTGCTGATATAGATAAAATTACCAGACCTATATAGATAAATTTACCAGACCTATACATAAACATTATTGAAGGACTTTCGAAATTGTAAGAAACATGGTTGGTTAGCCTGACTAGTACAATACAGTAACAATCGTATTTATTGATGTGTCACTGTTCGTCGTTACGTTGACGAGACACATTCGTTTTCATTAGAAACTCGTGCGATTTCGTGGCTAATGAGACTCTGGTTAATTATTAACACCATCAATTGTAAGTAGGATTAAGTTTCTTAGAGTATTTGATATGTAATCACAGGGCACAGTTGTTACTCCGAACATTGATACAGGTATCTATCTATATCGATCCACAATGACGGGATTCCATAATTTAATTTCCTGGCGGTCAAACCAAGAAATGACACACGGAGATACCTGGGGAGGCTTCGGAGTGTACATCTGCCCTCATGGAAGTAACGTCGGGCAAGAATTTGCGGAATAATGAAGATCTCGGTGTAGTTGCAAGTTTTTAGCAAATGTGTTAAACGCGAAGTATATTTTCGGACAAATTTTAAATGTAGACAATGCGCTGAGGATGACTCCAAAAAGGGTCGAAACGTTCGCGACTTATATATGAATACTTTATATAATAAAATTTTTATCGATTGTACATCAAGTTCGGCTCTTATTTGCCTAATCAAATTCTGAGATAAAATTACATTGCTAATTATTCACATTACTCAATTTAGCGATAAGAGTTGACTCTTATCAATGCGGGTTTTTGCTCTTCTCTGGAAAATTCAACTTTCCACGATTATTCACAAGTTAATGACCCACAGTATATACATTTATATAACATTGCACACGCGTAAGGCACAGCGGATTTTAAACCTGAGAGAGAGTATTTCTTTGTCGCGGCGTTTTTTCGGCTAGTTTCTAAATAACGAGCGAAGTCGACAATTCCGCGTTATCCGAGCGTTGCCGCGTACAGGAAAGAAATATAAGAGGAGAAAAGCATGGTGTACACGCGGGGACGTGGAAACGCGCTTTTTCCTTCGCGCGAAAAACGCACCTCTCGCCCACGAGAGTCACTCCGGAAATTGTGAAACGAGCGGTCGGTGTCCCTCCGTCCTTCGTTCACCTCACATCTTCCCCTTTTCGCTCTTCGCCGTCCGTTTCCCTCTCCTCCCTTCCCCTCGTTCGCGCACTCGTTTTCTTCCTTACTCGTCGCTTCCGTCTATCATCTGACGCTCGTTGCACGCGCAGTTTGGCGCTCTTTACGATCAATTACGAGGCCGTAGATTCTCAGACAACCAGTTAAAGTGTGCAGGGACGATATTTCGAAATGGAAGGGAAACGTTGAGATTGTCGGCTACGGACTCTTTCGTTTTATACTATTTTTCACTGCGAGAATACTCTCTCCTCGCGCCGCCGCCGCCGCGCCGTGTGTTTCACTCCACGACGTTCACTCTTTATCTTCTTCCTTCCTTTTTTCTTCACCTATCCTCGTATGGGTATACTCTTTACGAGAAGACGTGTGCACGATGAGAAAAGTAAGACCCGAACGTATATTAAACGGGAACAACGCGCGACGGTCGATCGGTTATCGGCGAAAAATATTGCGGATCGACGTTTCTTTATCACGCGAATCGACATTCGCGGCTGTAATTCGCGAACGCGGAACGGAGTAATCACTTTCTTGTTTTCATTCGTCCTCTTTCACATCATTCTTGGGAGCGATTGACGGTGAAGATTCGCGCGCGCGCGCGCGAACGAATTTCGAACGGGGGGGACGATGACGCGCGGACGTGCGGGACCGTATAATTTTAATTTACATTGGTTCTCCTCATTCGAAATAGATTGGAAAGAGACTGCTCAAATAGTAGTCTGTGAATCGTAATATAGAAGCGGAAGAGAAAACGTTCGCGCCGCGAAAACGTTCGCACGCGAAGCGGACGGCGCGATCGTTACCCAATCGATTTCTCGTTCTGTCGTAGCCTTTATTACGTAGCCGCAAATATTCCGCGATACGACATCCGTAGCCGTTCTTAGAAGAAAAGCGAGGAACGTACATTTTACCGCCGGAACGTTATACTTCGTTCGACAAACCTCGTTAAGGGAATGCTATTATAGTAGCAGTAATTACCGACATTTTTTTGGACACACAAAACTTTGAATTGGCTTTACGGAATTAAAAAAACTTTTTTACAGAATTTAAGTACGCGCACAAAAATAGATGGTACTGCAGTCGATTTTACATAAAAAAAAAAAAAAAAAATGTCCGTATGTGTGTATGTATGTGTGTGTGTGTGTGTGTGTGTATGTGCACATTTGATGTTGTGGTTGCTCTTAACTTCCGCAAATATTGAGATATCGGGCTGTTTTTTTTTTAATCGATAGAGTATCGTTCAAGGAAGGTTGGTATTGAATTTGGCGATGATCGGTAAAAAGGTTCTTTTTTAAAAAAATTTTAAATTTTTTTAGAATTGTCCGTGGTTGCTCTAACTTTCGCAAATATTGAGATATCGGGCTGTTTTTTTTTTAATTGATAGAGTTAAAAGCAATTCTGTAATTTTGTTTAATTATAATTAATATTCATTTACTCTGTAAACAAATTCTTCTATATCTTTCTATCTTTCCCTCCGTCTTTCCTCTACGATAGCAATATATATATCGTTACTAAATCTTAAATAATTATAAATATGCATTATATTATTTTTTAGTGGATTAAGCCTCAATAATTGAGAATTCAAAAAATAATGTTTTAAGACAATAAAAAAGTGTGCAAATAGAAACTTGCACATTGCTTCTTTATAGTTTTTAAGTGTGAAAGTAGAAACCTTCGCTCACAAAGCTTCTCTATGAGTAAGCTTTTATTTTATTTAATGTATAATTATTAGTATTTATTTTTTTGGCCAAAATTAAAAATTTGGGCACATAGAGCTGTCACTGACGACAATATTTGCTTAATACAAAAATATTGCAGTTTATAATATACAAAATGAGATTACAGCACCTTTAGGGAAAACATTTAAGAACAATATCGTGCAATTCAAACTAAGATAAAAGCCTAAAAAAGAAGTTATACGTGTTCAACTTTTATATATGCAAAAGCACATAGGTTGATATGATGAGTAGTATTGCGTGTAGCGAGAGATGGCGCAGCAATCGGACAAGGACAGATGTTAGTTCGTTAGACAAAGACAGATATAAGCCACAAACATAGAAAACAAAATTAGAAATGTTGACATTATCGACATCGAGGAAGTTCGGCCGTCACTCCAGCATCCTGCTTTTAAGAAAATCCTATAGTAAAAGCCGAACTTCTTCGATGTCGATAATGTCAACATTTCTAATTTTGTTTTCTATGTTTGTGGCTTATATCTGTCTTTGTCTAACAAACTGACATCTGTCCTTGTCCGATTGCTGCGCCATCTCTCGCTACACGCAATACTGCTTATCCTATCAACCTGCATGTGCTTTTGTACATACATACATATAAAAGTTATATATACTAAACTTTTTTTTTAGGCTTTTAATCTTAGTTCTAATTGCACGATATTGTTCTTAAATGTTTCCTTTAGGGCGTTTGTATCTCATTTTGTATATATAAACTGCAGTATTTTTTAGCAAATATTGTCGTCAGTGACAGTATGTGCCCAAATTTTCAATTTTTTTTGTTTTTGATGTAAAATCAGCCTGAGCGCTCTACATTTTTGTGCATAATTAAATTCTGTAAAAAAATTTTGCAATTTTGTAAAACCAATTAAAAGTTTAATGCATCTAACTAAATGTCGGTAACGACTGCCATTATAGGATCCCCTCGAGCTGCGACTCCATTGCCGCACGCTATCCCTCCACGCATCTCTCTCGCGTCTTTGCGCGGGAAATATACCGGGGCCGCGGTTACATAACTCCATTTAGTAATTAGTAATTAACGTAGTCAATGCACCAAACGAATTATCATATACGCGAAATCGGAACCGAGGCATGAATAATCGCTCGAGAGGTGAGTAATTGCGAGTACACTTCAATTAACTCTCCTGTGACTTCCATTAAAGGTATCTAACCGCTCTATTAGAGACGCACGCTGAACTCGACATCGATCCCCACGAGGTATCAAAGTGCTTTAAGCATTTCGCTTTGGAAATTACCGGATCGCACATGATGTCCGTTAAATCATGACACATGCTCTCTGAAAGTCGAAGAGTGAAATGTCACTCGAAACGAGTGAAATACAAGTGTAACGAAAAGTAAAAATTGAGCCTGTGCATTTCGAATAATTCGTCATTTTAAGAAAGAGTTATAAGTTGAAGTAAAATCACATTCCATTTGAGTGAAATCGCACTCTTTTCGAGTGCAGTAGATCAGTGTCCATAGGAGTGAATTATGTCACTCTACAATTTTCGACTGGAAAATTTCACTCTGTTAGAGTCAATCTTTAGTGAATTATGATTCACTATAGTTAGAGTGAGATCGTATCACTTCAGTAGAATAGCCACTCTAAAAGTGTGACTGAAAAATTCACTCCTACCTTATGAGTGCCCGTATTTACTCAAATTAGAGTTACAACCCTCTCTTTTGGAATGACTATCGCAGTCACTCTAATATATTAGTGGCAAAATATCACTCTATGAGATTTAGAGAGTGACGTTGTGTGGGAAAACGGTTCGCGATCGACGGATTCTCAACTTTTTACGATCTCGTGCAATTTATATTTCTTTTCCTTTGCTCGGCGTTAACAGAACGAGTCAAGCGAGAGCACGTTACTTTTATCGGCTATATACCTCGCAAAATCTAAACGTCTCTAGTATTCGTGGCACTTTTTAGATACATGAGCGGCGAAAAGTAAACCGTCGCGCACATCCCGAGAAGATAAAGTCGAGTCGGTCATTTTTTTCTCGCCCGCGCTGACGCTTTTTCTCCAACGGGCCGCGCGGGAACGATTCGGGTTGGCGCGACGAGGAAGGAAAGTGGACCGCGCTGTGTGTTGGTCAAACTAATAAAAGACGGCTTACCGCTCCGCGAGACTGGCCATCCCGCATAGCTTGCGGGAACCTGTGATTTTTGCCCCCAGGGTCGAAGACAAAAGGAAGACGGCTGCCGCTTCGTGCGAAGAGGGTCATATGGACCGCGTTGCGGTGCTGCTGCTGCTGCTGCTGCTGGGTGGACACGGGAGAAAAGTCGCGTTGAGAATACTCGGAAAGAGATCACGTGCGTCGAGCGGATGGACGACAAGTGGCAGGCGACAGACAGAGAGTCGCGTGACACGGTTGAAAATTATTTTTCGCACGCCTAAATCGCGATAGAGGCGTCTTCGCTCGTATTCTACGTTTAAATGGTTGGAATATTCAAATTATCCGACCCGATCAAATGTTTTTTACCGTCGTAAATTAACGCCATGAGAATTATCGCTTTTATCGCGATGGTCAAGGATGATTGAAAAATTTGCACATTAATACTGATTTACGACCGGCAACGAGATAACCGTACCGGTGTATCGCGATTGTCATATAAAAGTGTCGCAAGAAACAGAACGTAGGAAAAGGGGTCGCGCGCGATCCGTTTATCGGATGAAATTGCCGTTATTTATGCTTGTAAACGTAATTAACTTATCTGGAATGTTCACTACCGTATATACCGGATATATCGCGTAAGTTATGGCTTTATTGTCGGCTGCTTTTTTTTGCTCTCTGTAAAGTGCTCAATTCGCGGATATTCGTAGCTTTAGCATTATCGCGCCCGTTATGCTTTATTAGCGCGCACATACAAACGCCCACCGAACAATTTTAAAGCCGTTGTTCATTAAACATCGTTTTACATGTACTTTTTGTTTTAATAATAAATTGTGCGGACTAAATTGCTAAACGTTGACTTTTGAATTAAAAAAAAATGCGTTCTGAAGAAATTCTCTTAAGCTAAGTTCACAAAATTGTTTTAAAAAATCACAACACGATATAAAACTAATATAAAAAATCCCATGACAAATATTACGTAAATAAAATTTTTTCAATGAAGAAGATATGAATTGCGCGAGATATTCGGTTAGTTTTTATACCCTATGATTATACACTTCCGGCAGATGATGACCGAACTTTAGAGGACGGAAAAATATCCAGGAAAATAGCCGGTTGTTACGGCCGACACCGAGGTTAACAGGCTGGCATAACTTAGTGGGCTTTAACAACGCACAACCGGCGGACACGACGCCGCTGAATCTAATAAAAGTTGGTCAGCGTGAAACCGCGGTTTTAACGAGAGTCAGGGATCTCCGCGCGTCCACCGAAGGCGGCCGGTTCCAGTTTATTAAAAGTGAAACGGCCTTAATAAACAAGCCGACAGAAGGCCCCGTCGACCGTCGGTCGAAACTGCGACTTCGACTACTACGTTCCCCATCCGCTTCGCTCCGAAAAGCGAAAAGCGTTCGATAACGTCGACAATTACATCCCGTCGACTTTTATCTTCACTCCATGCATTTTCTTAGCACTTCAGGACTAATGTGAATTGGCAAATTGACGCAGCTATCTTGAATGTGACTACGTTTGTTCTACAATCTTATCGTTGCGTCGAATCTGGGGCACGCGAAATCGAAAAAGTAAAAACGTATTACGTGAACGCCAGGACGGAAAAAACAGTTCGTTCAATCATTCGACGTTATTGCACCGTTAGCTCGGCGACAGAAAAGGTAATATCATCTTCTTACGGCATTTCACGCTGGCTCCGATCCAGGTTGTTGATAAATCAGAACAAGTCGACGGAGAAAAGTGCGGGCAGGTAGCAATTTTATCCGTGCATAAAATTCTACTCTCCCGCGGTCTCCCGCTTTTTTCCTGCGGGGAAACCCCCCGAAAGAATACCGCATATCCGAAGCACATAATTTCTCCACAGAGCAGAGATTCGCCCTCGCGAATAGACGCCATCCGCAAAGTCCGTCTATATCCGCGTGTTGGTTAGATATGATTTTTTCGCCGGCGGCAAGGCGAGATAATAGTGGCGACCGAAACGAACGAAAGCATAACTCGGTCCGATAAAAAGCTTTTATTACCGGCAATTAGGATAAGCTTGCGGATACACCCGCTCGTTCTCTTGCGACGCCGCTGTCCTCTACTCCTCGCCCCTTTTGCGCTTTCCGGCAATATTCTTTTGAGATCCTTGAGAAAGAAGCTTAAAGATCATTTCACCCAATAATAACGTCTTTCAAAATGTCTAAATAAATTCAGTGTTGTACATATGATATATGTTAATAAATAACACAAGTAATACATGAAAAATTAACACAAAATTGTAACACATGGACCGCTATCTGGAAGCAAAGTTTATGTTCAATTAACACATATTTATAATGTTAAATTTAATTACAATAAAATATTATTTTTTCTTCTTTTCTTACAGAAAATAGGAGACAGCAATATCTCTTTAACATAAGAAAATGTTGATTTAACAGATGGAAAGTCTTATAGAAAGGAAAGTAACATAACTTATCGGTTCATTTTAACGTATAAAATATGTTACTAAATTTATGCATATAAATTGTGTTATTTTAGCTCTTAGAAGTTAGTGAATATTAACTTAACCCGGAAAAGTCAAAATAAGACAATGACAATATGTTACATTAACACAAGTGTATGTTACAAAATTTAAATACACGGACAGATTTCAACACAAATACAAAACGTTTTTTATCGTGTACTCATTTATTGTGACCTGTACAAAGATCTGGTATCTTTAATGGTATGAAATTTAGAAAGTATTACCGTCGTTTTTTCATTTCCCTCCCAGAAGCATACAAGAAGTCGATTGGCCCGGCTTCATCACGTCGCGACGCGTCGGCCCGTTAATCTGCAAAGTGCAGTCGTATTATAATCGATCCACGAAATAGCTACATATTTCGTCCGCGCGGTGAACCATAATCCGTTGTGGACAAGGCGCTCGAAGGTGGGATCTCCCGTTTGCGTCTCTTGCTCCCCGTGATCGTCTCGTCGTGTTGCACGGAGTACATTGCAAAGCGTCGTCCTTGAAACGCTGCCACACCGTTCACCATACGCGTCCCGCAATAATACATTTGGCTCCGTTCCCGCGGAGTGCGCGAACTGCCATTCACGACAAACCAGCCCTCCCCGCTCTTCCTGGCCATACTAACATCTTTCGTTTGTTGCACGAGGAGTACGAGTTTCGCGGAAAGTGGTTGGAAATTTTAACGCGGTCCCCGCTAAGCAAGCCTTACCACACTAATTATGAGGTGGCGGTGTATACGTAATAGCTCTGCGGTGGGTTACACTAAAGTACTGTACCGTGATAATAATCCGCACTCCACAAAATTTGGACAATTATGTGAATTACGTGATCTCGAACAATAGCTGTAATTTAATCCAGATTTTAATCTACGTGTTGGATTATTGTTCCATTATTCAATATACTACGCTGATATAATATCGCTGTTTATTATCGCGAAGAAGTAGCTAGAACTTAAAATTATACTTTTCCGCAATCCTCCGCGACAGTTTTATCTCAATAAGCCTGATTGCAATCTCTCTCTTCTGCTAAAACGATCAAGAACGACGAGACCGGTAGTCGAGAGATTCGGTGGATCTGCTCATTTGATAAGCAACGTGCTAATTTCGCCTCCGTAGAAATTAAACGGGATTCTCGGATGACGAGCGAGCGAGAGCGTAGTTACAAACGAATCTCTACAAATGACGCTGTCTACCTCGCCGTACGTTCTTCCAGGCCTTATTACGCCAGCCTCTTCGTCTTCCTCGTTGGCTGCTTAAGCGTCGAGGCCCCGGCCCCGGGGATGAAACTGGAGGGAGGAGAGTCGCGCAGTTATCGTTTGGCAAGGGCGCCAACCGCATCACCACTTTGATACGATGGCTACGTGCGGGCCTAATGGCTAAATGAGTATGATAGCGGCGGACGCTCGAGCTTGAGGGTTGAAACACACGGGGGCGGGGGGGATGAAACACGACCGCGAAACGGAAAGGTCCTTCCTGGATCCCGCGCAATCTCGTGTTTTAGAAAACGCGTAATCCTCGTTGTCCTCTTTTGCATATCGCGACTTGTACCACTTGCCACGAATGGGGGAGAGGGCGCGGGGAGAGAGAGACCCTTTTCCAAGAAAGACGCCGCTTGTAAACCGCCGGCAGTATCGGACACTTTAAGTACGTCTAATAGCGCGGGAAATTGTCGTACGCCGAAACGTGGGACGGTTATTCGCCGTGGCGGTTGACGACGCTCCCGGTCGTTTTCGGCACACTTTTGGCAGAAGTTTTCGAGTTAAACGCGTTTAAAACTGTCAGATACGAGCCGAGCTTGGAGTCTCTTTGAGAATGTCTGTGATAGAGGGAAAAATGGGTACTTGTATTCTTCATAAAAGCTTATACTCAGCGGTTCGCAATTTTTGTTAAACGCCGAAGACTCGCGAAACGTCTCGATCTTCTCATTTTTAATTTGAAATAAAAATCATTACGAAAGAATATCGAAAGGAGTCATTATTTATCGTAACTTTCTAATTTTCAACCCTCGTGTCTCTCGGTGTAATTAAGCGCGGGATTAAAACTCCATTAAAATCAAGTCTACTCCAAATTAAATAAAGAATAACGAATAAAAGTTTCCTTATTTGCATTCCTCGAAGTTTAATTCGCGGGGAGATCTTGATTTTTTAACAGCTTGTTACAAAAGCTATTCACGTCTCGACATTCGCTATCGGCGCGGTTTATTCAAAGACGAATCTCAGTTTCTTTCAGCCCCCCCCTTTATTCGTTTCTCTATTCAGAAAGTATTAATGACGGTTAATTTATTCGCGACGTCGAGTAATACCAGCCCGCCCGCGCCCGGCGCCCGCGCGAAATAGCCAGAGATCCTGCACTTTCGGCAAAACGGTCGCCTCTTCGTCGCATTCGAGACGGGAGCTTAATGCGGATATGAATGGATAAACGACGCGGAGGTATTCGTCGTTATAGCGAACGGGTACGGACCCAAGCAAACCGCAACCTCGTAACTTCATTTGCCCCCGTAATACCGCTGGCCACCGTTGTAACTCCTGCAGCCACCGTGATGGCCGAATATATTCGCCGCCGCGCGTATCTTAAGCTGGTTTAGAGAGATAGCCTAAGCTATTCATGCATTGTTCCCACTGATGGTTTATTGATATTACGTGTAGTATGCAGGCGATTATGCAGAAGGGGGGGATTAAGAAGCGGGAGGCGCTTCATCCGTGCAACGTGTTAATCGGACACTCCGTGAAATTAGTTATCGTTAACGGCTCGCCGGGAGTCGACCTCGGAAGCGAGACTAAGAGCGAGAATTTGCGAGACAGGCAATCTGGATATATAATCTAATAAGATATATAATCTAATGCAAGCATATGGTAGCGCGACAAAGTCTTCGGGTGTTGGCAAACTCTATGTATAAATCCTGAACTTCCGGTGACGCAAAGAGCTGGCGATCCATCTCCCAAGAGTTAAATTTCGATAACGCGAGGAGATTTCAAATTACTATATCCGGATTCCAGAGCATCTGCCCGGAATTAGGACACGTTCGGATTCGGAGCTGAAGCGTGATTTATTTCTCGGTCCAAAAGTCTTCTGCATCAGGAGTGTTGTTATGTCCGCGTTTTACGTGTGCCGCGACGGCGCGTTTAAAGGGGACATATGTTGTAGAACCGTACCTGCAACCAGAGGGATGCTGATCGCCTTTCTCGGAAAGACATCGTCAAGTTGATTTCCCGGAATTGATACATGTCTTCTACAAATTTGCCAGCAACGTCTCTACAAGATCGTGCTGTTTTCTGTTCTCGGAAGCCAACGTTTCGTTCGCGGAAAAAGCATGCACATTGGTTTGATAAACTCACTTTGACAAACTCACTTTAATAAATCGAACAATTTATTTTGTTCGCGAGATGACATTCTCTGAGAAAAGATTCGCATTTATGCCAACATTTCGATGAGCTGTCGCTCACTCGCGTGTAACTGCTTGGTCATAAAGAGATCAAATATGTATTAAGAGATCACAAATATTTTCAGTAAGACATTGAAAATTATTTCGACCGTCCCAGATTAATCAATTATGTTTGACAATGAATAGAATTTAATTATAAACGGAAGGCATCAAATTTTCGCAAAATTGATTCAAGTATAGCATAATGTTTTTAATAATAATATTATTTTTAAACAGATTTGATACATAGTCATTGTGCGAAAGACATTAAAGGAAGATACATCTAGAAGAATAAAAGGATTCATTTTTTAATTTTGATATTCCTTTAAATGTGATATTTTAAAAATATTTTCCTAAAGTTTCAAATAAAATTTTGAAAAAATAAAGTTATAACGTTTTAACTAAGCAGATGCACAGCATTATATACACATACATATATAATTACATAGATTAAACACAGTAGGGTCCCAATAATTTTTTAAAAAATTACAAATAAGAAAAAATACCTACGAGATAAGGTTTTGGATATACCTATTTGTGTGTGTGTAAAATTCTATACATTTAGAATTAAATATCTTCAAAACAGAACGGTAAAAGTGTCAATGAAATTTTTTTTTACATATTGTTGACATAATTAACTTTCGCATTATGTATATACATATTATAAACTTGTTGATATAATTAACTTTTGTATTATGTACATATTACAAATTTGTCTTATGTTTCATCAAACGCACCAGCCTCCTTTCCAACTTTTTTTAATAATAAAAACGTAACATTGAAAATTATTCTTTAAAAATGTAATTAAGCGGAATTAATCGGGAAATAAAATTGTCGTTATAATGGATGTCTTATGTGAAGCAAAATAACTATGTTTTTTAAAGAGAGAATGAGATACATGCACGAAGATGAGACAGACAGATCAAGTTAAGGTTAAAGTAACGATAGCTAGCTCCCGCGCAATCAAACTGTTTGCGAAACGAAGCACTACTCTCACGCACTATGAAGCCGAAAGTACACTTTCCATGTGTCGGAGAATTTATACTTAAACTTGGATTCCCGTTCATTTCCTATCTGTTGCCGTGCTGCGCACTGTTCGTTTACAGTTTCCAGTCGGACACGTAAATCTTACCGCACAGTTGAATTCCGCTGAGCGCATGAAGACCAGTTTGTTACAGATTCGGTGCAATTGCAGCGAGATACTATCATGGCGTTCTTCGGAGAAATAATACAATCCTTGCGCTATTAAATAGAATGCTACGTTACTATCACAACAGAAAAAAAAAACAAAGCTGTTGATTCTGTTTATAAAAGCAATTTTCAGAGATCCTGAAGAAAGATAAAGCCATGAAAGTTAGAAATTAAAAAAATTAATCTTGAAGAACATGAGAAACGATTATCGCATGCATTTAAAGACGGGATCAAATAAAAGGAGAGCAACAAAGTTAACCGAGAAGTTTCTTGCCAAGAATATATTTACACTTACTTCCGTCAAATCGCGCGGTTGCGAGAAATGAAGGACTACGCGTCGATCGTTAATTATTAAGGTAGTCCTTTCGTGAGAACAAGTATCAGATAGGTACCTAAATTTGATATATGTTAAATATACAGTAATAAGGGGCATGTGTACGAAAAATCAAGTGAGGTTTCCGACACTTTACAAGAAATAAGTCATTCTAAATGTGCGTTCGCGGAGCGTGCCATTGTCATTCTATCCTTGTTTACATCTAATGAACGAGAAAGATAGAATGATGCAAATCGCCACGGCCGAGGTTTTCAACGAATAATACATGTACTTAGCGATCAGATGAATACATTATTCATGTCTTAAAATATTCCCTGAAGTTTCCAGATTTTGTACATACCTTGAAAATAAGGGCTTACCGAATGTTTTGCTCTGATATATGAGGTTAAATAAGTAGTGGATCCAATCGCATATTGCTTTACTCGTACTGCTATGCCTGACCTAACCTAAATCGAGTCCAACCGCACTACTATTGTGATATTTTTTTAATTAGTAAATAATTAAATACGATTAAATCGTGTGTTCATGTTATATTATTATAATTATTGGGATGTTGTGTAATGTTTGTCACTGTTTGTTTTCAATTACCTCATGACGGACTGTTACTTGACTAACTGGGTCCGCGAAAGGACCACCTTAAAACAATGTTTGATATATATTGTATACTATAAATTTCAAATATCGTAGTTCAAATATCGAAAAAGTTCATATTTAAATAATTATTATGAACAAAAGAAGGAAAATTTTGGATCGGATAGTATACGGTAGTTATTAAATCAGAGAGTCGCCGTGTGAACGTAGAGTATATAATATAAAAACATAAGTTATCAACATCAATTTTCGTTTGATAATCTGTATACTTTCATGATAAAAATATTGTATACGAGATAGATTTATTGTATACGAAATAGATCAAGACTTTTCAAATCAAGATCTATGTTTGTTTTCAATTATCTCATGACGGACTGTTACTTGACTAGCTGGGTCCGCGAAAGGACCACCTATCTGTAATAATACGAAAAGTGTGCGACGTCGCCGTCGAAGCAGCGAAAACAAGATGTTATTAGTTTTTGCCGTTTTCGAAAATAGATTTTCGATGGAAATACATATGAAAATCCTGGGGGATGGCTAGTCACCGAGATCGCGCGAATATTTCGATTGCCGCAGCATTCCGTCCGTTTCCCATCCCACGCGCCACGCTGCTCCATGAAAAATCCTTTGAAACAATCGACGCGTAAAAAATCCGCGGGACGCGTTTCCCAATGGCTCGTGAAAACGAAGTGACCATACGATCGAGTCATCTTTTAAACGGATTGAAGAAAAATGTCAAAAGAACTGAAAACCCTTTTAATGAAGATTTATCCCGGCACCGAACACGTTATTTAATACCGTATTATCGCATTTTATTTGCATTACCATTTTGCGGGGCGGGAGGAAAAAAGGGAGGGAAGAAGGGAGGGAACGACGAAATCCGATTTGGAGTATAAAGTTTAAAATAATCCGATAACACGGATAATGACGGATCGCAAACATATCATGGCGCTACCCCGAATCGATCGGCGATTATATTCGCGCGCGTGGAACGATCATTATAAATGTAACTCGGTCGTTTCGTCACCACCGCCGCGATACTCCTAAACATATTTGCTGTGTACACGCTGGTGGCATCAATTATGTTATGATCGCTGAAAAGGGTCCGACGAAGAGGGGAAGCGGAGGCGGGGGACACACTTCCATTAATTCGACATCGGCCTCGTTAATTACGCGGTAATAAGCGACGACGGTGAAACGAAATGTAGACAATCAATTTGTTCTGACCGCTTAGCCGTTTACAGTGTCCGAAAGATCGTTACTGTTAACGTATTGCACGGATAATAGGCTCGTTCCGCTGGATACCGGCATGCACGTGCAAATGCCATTTGCACGTTTGTCTCGTATTATTGGAAAATCATTGATTAAGTAGACACCGCGATGTTATGCTACCCTTGATAATCTGCATCGAGAAAATTTATTATCTTTTGATGATGAAAAGGAAGGAAGGTCCGTCTATTTTGCAATCGTTAATTCTTAAAACTCGAGCTACGAGTTAATTAAGCTAACGAGAAAGTGAAATATTTTATATTATGTATTGATAAACCTCGCTTTGTCCTTTCGCCAGGTGGAAGAGCAGCGTGACGTTCCGCGTTTAGCCAAACATCTTTACATACAGAAAAATATCATGCTACAGCCAAGGAAAGCAATTACTTATTTTATATTATTTGTTTCAAGAGTAGGGGAGACCGGGGCGAAGTCATCACTATTTTTTTGGTGCCGATTTTTTACAACAAAACAAATAATTTTAGTAAAATGTGGTATACTGTTGTAAATAGTAAACCCTTGGCTACAAAATTTATACGTACATTTTTGGTCTACATCGCTTTGTTCAACTTAAAGTGAAAACGACAAAGGTGCAAAAATTGAAATGTCAAAATTGCAAGGGCAAAAAGTCATCGCTTTATTCTCAAACTGAAATTTAAATAAAAATTCATAATTCCGATCATGAAAAATGATAGGATACATTTTATTAATCATTTTTTAATAAAAAAATGGAAACATTAATTAAAAACACAATAGCGGAAAATAATTACAAGAAAAGCGCACACACTTATGTACCCTACGCTCGCACGTTTCTCGTCAGCTCTATTCTGTCATTTCTGAGCACACGCAGCACATATTATCCAAGTTCTCGCCGGAATCCGACCACTGCTGCTTTTTTGACATTGATTTTTGCCGGAAGCCTCCATGATATGGCTTGGTGACGACTTTGCCCCGGACACTTGGTCGATCATAAAATACTAGAAATCAATGAAAATAAAAAAACTTCACTGGATTCATGTTTAGCTTGCATTACTCTTTAGAATCACTTACTTTGAGATTCGGAGACACAATAATATTTAAAATATTACAAATTTTTTACGCCCAAAAAATTTTACTTGCAACCTCCGAAAACACGTTTGCCTCGATAAGAATCACAACATAGCACATAACCTCACTAAACTCCGTTGGTCACGTGGGCACCATCAGCCGCGTTTACCGTATATTAATTGCGAGTTTACACAACATATAGATTTCGAGATAATTGCAATGGACGACTCCGCCCCGGTCTCCTTTAATAGTTTTCTTTAACAAAGAATATTTTCTTAATAATAGTTTTAAGATATTACTTGACACAAGTCTTACAAGGGGACTTTCAGGCTCGGATTTTTGTTTTTTTTCGTACTTACTGTACTTGAGAGTTATCATTCGGACATCAATTTCCCAAAGTATTAAGGCGCGCTTTTCAGAAAAACTCGAAAAAATCGACTTTGAAGAATTCCGAGCGCGCTATGTACACAGAATTTTAATTTTTATGTAAAATTTATCAAATCCATGTTAATTAATATTTAATCGTTTTCAATTTTGTTTTCAATGAAAAATTTACACCTTCTTATTTTGAATATTAGTACAAAAATGAAAAACGTCAGGTAGGAAATAAAATGGTTTTATATTTTTGAAAATTACGAGAATATACAGCGCAAAAATGATATTAATAAAAATATTGTTTAATTTTTAAAAGTGAATTATATGATATGAAATATATAGTTTAAAATATATTGTATACAGTCGTTTTACACGTCAATATTGCACGAACCAGGATGATATTCATCGTAAAAGCAAGGGAAACAATAAGTTTCACGGCATCTAGCACACCGTACGAACGCAGATATTTTACAGGCAGATATTTTACAGGCATTTTAATTAATTCTCGAGAAAATTGCATTAAAATTCAATCTATTGTACATCACCAGCTGTTCTCTCCAATCTTTAAGAACATGATTCGATACGCGTGGCGATTCGCTTCAAACCTTTGTGATGACAGAGACATTTTTATGAACGTCATTAACGTCAATGAAGTATGTTTTCCAATAGACATTTTAAAAAAAACCTTGCGCCTGTAAAATATCTGCGTTTGTACGGTGTGCTAGATGCCGTGAAACTTATTGTTTCCCTTGCTTTTACGATGATTATCATCCTGGTTCGTGCAATATTGACGTGTAAAACGACTGTATACAATATATTTTAAACTATATATTTCATATCATATAATTCACTTTTAAAAATTAAACAATATTTTTATTAATATCATTTTTGCGCTGTATATTCTCGTAATTTTCAAAAATATAAAACCATTTTATTTCCTACCTGACGTTTTTCATTTTTGTACCAATATTCAAAATAAGAAGATGTAAGTTTTTCATTGAAAACAAAATTGAAAACGATTAAATATTAATTAGCATAGATTTGATAAATTTTACATTAAAATTAAAATTCTGTGTACATAGCGCGCTCGGAATTCTTCAAAGTCGATTTTCTCGAATTTTTTTGAAAAGCGCGCCTTAATACTTTGGGAAATTGATGTCCGAGTGATGACCCTCAAGTACAGTAAGTACGAAAAAAAACAAAAATCCGTTAGCCTGAAGGTCCTCTTGTTAGAAAAGTTCATCATATTGTGCTCCAAACAAGAATTTATTCTTCCTTTAAGAATGTTATATATTAATTAAGTATATACATATTTTTCTTCCGTAGACTCTACATAATTAAGTAAACTGAATTCTTGTATTAATTAAATATTCTTGTTTGAAGCACCAGACTTGCTAAGATCCAGAAATGTGATGACTTTGTGGTATAAATTTACGGGTAGGTATATAAATTTATAAAATACTTGGAACTTGGAATATTTACTTGCTAGTATGTACTTTTCTGTGTGTATTTACCTCGGTATTTACGGATGATGAAAGTCTGACAAGCACGAACGTGTCTGAATCCGATTCAGAGTATTTGTGCACACGCACGTCGCCACACATCTTTACGCATGTTCTGACAAACGTACGGCACAATTAATCGCTTCGAGCGTCGCGCTCGAAAAAATTGCAAAATTAAAATTCCATAATCTGCCAACGCCGTTCGCGTTGATGACTGTACATTAGGTGGTTACACGCGAGTACTTGCCGCGAGTACAAGCGCGAGCGCTGCAATTTATGCAATTGTGTTGTTTTCGGTTTCCGCCATTGAACGCAAGCGCTTTAAATTTCAAACGGTTTAACCGCGAAGGGATGGGGAAAAAGGAATGAAAAATGGACAGCGCGGCTTAGCATAAAAAATTAAATAAATATTTGGCGGCAATCGTTCCGTCGGGCTTTTATGATTCTAATTATATACTATATTGACATTACGTGCGATCACGTAGTATCGGAAAGAAATAGCGCGCCCACGTTGGCTGTTTTACGTTCTATCGCGAGAGAAACGATACATTACGTTTAAACCTGACGAGATTAATGCCCACCATCACAATAGAATGCAAAATTTACTATTCACGCCGAAGTATCGTCGAACTCGGCGTAATTTGCACTGTACAAAATTACCTTTTTTAAAAAAAAGGTAAAGAAAGGCGCCAAGTACACGCATAGTAGTGTATATGTTGTTACCTCGAAAAAAAAAAACAGTGGTAGTATTATACCTTAAAAAAATCTAAGTAACAAGTGGTAGACGAAATCTTTGTATCTTGAAAAATCTCGAAAAAAACCTAAACAGTGGTATCTTCACCTAAAAAAAAAACAAAGTAGTAGTATTATACCTCGAAAAAACCTAAGTAACAAGTGGTGGACGTAATCTTTGTATCTCCAAAAATCTCGAAAAAACCTAAGCAGTATTATTTTTATTTCCAAAAAATTATTACTCAAGTGATACACATCACAAAATTACGTTACCTTATCAAATAATGAGTCGCGCTTCAAGTGATCTATTATCACCTCGAAAAAAAAACAAAGTAGTAGTATTATACCTCGAAAAAACCTAAGTAACAAGTGGTGGACGTAAGCTTTGTATCTCCAAAAATCTCATCACAAAATTACGTTACCTTATCAAAAAATGAGTCGCGCTTCAAGTGATCTATTATATTACAATTACAAAAAAGAATTGATATCTCTTTTTAAATTATTGAGCCAATTACAGAGAACATACACTGAGAAAAAAAATTTGTCAATCCCAAGAAATATTTAGTCCGATACGTTCAACTAAACATTTTAGTTAGTTAACTAAACATTAGTTGAATTAATTAATTTTTGATTAAAGAAACGAAATAAATTGTTGAAACAACTAATATTTAGTTAACTAACTAAAATGTTTAGTTGAACGTATCAAACTAAATATTTCTTGGGATTAACAATTTT